>NC_091433.1:22191763-22426493 GCF_964237555.1 Oryctolagus cuniculus
ACCAGGGCTAAACCAGCAGGGCCCATAAAATCTAGGGCTGTGAACCTACAGAACTGTATAAAGTTAAGTTGTTCTAGATATTTTGATATAGTAATGAAAAGCTTATATTCATATAGGGCCTCTTGTCTTAGCCAGCACTGATTAGACCTGAGAGGAATCTCTGATATATGGTCAGTGAATCCATTGTATGCCAGTGGTGAACCAGAATATTTCTCTTAGAAATTGAGAGCTCAGTTTTTGAATTTACAATTTCTGGGGAAGCTCAACTCTACATAATCTCCTGCCCTTTAGATGCCCAAAGGATGCCTATCATATCTCTGCAAATACTCTACCCCCGTGTTTTTCTTTAGCCAATTCAAGTGGACTCTTCCTTACTATAGAAAGTTGGTTAAACATTCACATTTTTTGCATGAAATTTACCTAAATATTGATATTTGCATTGTATTAGAGGAAAATGCTTACATATATTATTCTTAAATGATTTTTCTAATTTCTTCTTTCTCTGACCCTCAAAGAGAAGGGAGCTTGGTTTGGCTAAGATAGATAGCAGGCCTGCATTTCTTTCTTTCTTTCTATCTATCTATCCATACATACATACACACATGTCTCAGTATTCCTTTCTTTTTTTCTTTCTTTCTTTATTTGACAGATAGAGTTAGACAGTGAGAGAGAGAGACAGAGAGAAAGGTCTTCCTTCCATTGGCTCACCCCCAAAATGGCTGCTACGGCCGGAGCTACTCCAATTCGAAGCCAGGAGCCAGGTGCTTCCTCCTGGTCCCCCATGCGGGTGCAGGGGCCCAAGCACTTGCGCCATCCTCCACTGCCCTCCCAGGCCACAGCAGAGAGCTGGACTGGAAGAGGAGCAACCAGGACTAGAATCCTGCACCGAGATGGGATGCCGGTGCTGCAGGTGGAGGATTAACCAAGTGAGCCACAGTGCCGGCCTCAGTATTCCTTTCAGCGTTCATGGAAGATAATAAAAATAGGAAGTTCTCCCTCCCTTCCCTTTATCTGTGGAACACTGAGTTATCACTTTGATGGCCGATTATGGGGAGCATTTGTCTAGAAGGTGTTTTGTCCTTAATGATGTAGACTCTTCTGTTAGAGACGCCTGGTTCAAATATCTAAACAGGCTTTATCCATAAAAGTGATTAAGTTCCATAATAACCATGAAAGCAAAATTTTCAATAGGCGTTAATTGTAGCTTGGATAGGTATAAATGTTACTGACTGGAACAGATGAGCATATCCTTTTAAGATAAATGCTTGTATGAACAATGAACAAGTACATCTAAAAGCCATTTCATGGGGAATTTTTTCCACTGACTCATTTCCTGGTTTTAGCTACATGCAAAAAAAAAAAAACACTTTAGTCCTGTGCTTTGCAAATGGTCATTCGGAATGGCTCATTTTTCTTTTCTTGGCAGAGATGATTTGTGCTTTAATGCACACAAATCCGATCTCTCTGTCTCTTCTGTGAGTTCACACTGCTTTTTTGAAAAATTCAAGCTTTCTTTGTTTTCAGGGGCAAGTAACATGCTTAGAACCATCTTGGGAGTCAGTTGTAAAAAAGGATCTGCAGGGAGAAGGGCTTTCAGAGTCTCTGGAAGGCTGAAGATACATCATTTACTCCCTGTCTGAAGATAGGACTCTTTCTAAACTTGATTTGCTATTGGGGGGGTTGGTTTAAGAACCAGGAGAGCCTACTGTTTTCAAATAACCCTTTCTGTTGATGTTTGGATCTTTTGAAATGGTGGCAGAACCAGCATATCAAGAGACATTTCATTGTTATTTTAGCAGAGGGATATCATTGGCACCTGAATTCCCATGGGCAGGGAGATCATGTTGAATATTTTATATTTGTAGTGACACTATGTGGCTGCTTCTTTGAAGATTTGTATTTGGCATTGTGGTGAGCTGCAAATGTATTTGAAATACTTTTTAATCATCTTGGTGGTTGTGTTACATTCTCCTTGACTGAGGTATTGTGGTTGAACCACACAAGTCTCCAGATTGAGAATGACCGAATCAAAAGGACTATAGTGCTTCTATTTTTCCCCTCCCTTCCTTCCTTCTTTTTTCTCTATTAGCCAACTTCCAGGCAGAAGCCATAAAGAAGTCATGTTTGGTATATGCTGATGTTTTAATGATGGGGCTATTTACAGATGTGTGGTTAGAATGAAGGGATTGAGGTACTTCAGAACTAAGAAGAGAAAACTGTTTTACTCTTGGGCCTGGGAATCCAGACTGGAATTCTCACATCCTTGACTTCCCTTAGAGCAAACCCTTGGTTGGCCTATGTGGTCTTGAGCCTGGGCCACCTAAAGGACAATGTCAAGGGAAGAAGCTGAAATTGAGAGCTGGCAGAAAGTTCAAACCAATGAGCCAGCGTGAAGGGAATTAAGGTAGACCTTGGAAAGGTAGTTTGGCCATTTTTTCCCAAGGCAGGAAGGGTCCTAGGGATGTGTTCTCAGTCTTTGTAGCATAGAAATGGTAAACATTTACTGGATACCTACAGATTTCCTATTGTTATTTGGAAGAACGAAGCAGGTTTGGCTATGCAGTAATTGACACTAATGAAGCCTCATTCAAAATGATTCAGTTCAGCAGTGTGTCTCACGTCTTACTTAGCAGTGTCCTCACTGTGTCAGCTCCCCCACAATTCCCTGTTCTTTATCTACCTCATTCTTTGTCTCCTTGTCTAATTGTCTAATTTAGAATGAGGATACACTAAGAAAAGAACTTTATAGTTGACTCTAAAATCTTTAGCTATTTCACCTAAGATGCTGGCTACTGGGGAGTAGAAGTAGGTGGTAAATATGATATTACTTGTTGGAACAAGCAACCCTTGAATCCCAGAGGCTGAAAAAAATGTGTGTGTGTGTGTGTGTGTGTGTGTGTGTATATACACATATATACACATATATATATTTCTTTATCCCATTATAGGCTAAAGTAGAGAGGATGCTTTTCCTCCAACTGTTACCACTTCCTTCTGAACAGGTGGCCACTAGTGTAACCATAGAGAGTTCTAGGATTTTATATGGGTTTTTGATGAGGGCTAGGCAGGAAAGATGCTTGCATATGTCCATCTCCATTCCATTGGGTATATAACTTAGTCAGATGGCCTCAGCCTTTGTTAAGGAGGTTGATAAGTTCTGTTTTTTCTGGGTGTTCTGGAAGATGACGCAGTGAGTCCCTGCTGTAAGGATGGGCAGGGAAAGCTCAGGAATCTGGGGGAATCCTAGGTTTTCCTCTTAGCTACCCTGTGTGTGTGTGTGTGTGTGTGTGTGATGTCTTTGAGAAGTGCTAGTCCACTGAGGGAGGTCTTTGGGAGTCAGAGGTTAGGGACAGGAAAAGAGCAATTGAAATAATTAAATAATAATTTAGTTTGAATACAATAACAGCCAGGACCATGCTGTCAGCAAGGAACTAAGAAAGAATAAAATGAATTAAGAACCATCCCGTTGCTGAGAGTCTATATTATTCTGAAACTGGCCATAAGACAAGAGAGGGAGAGGGAGAGAGACAGAGAGAAATGAAATATTATTTCAAGAATGCTGATCTGCATAGTCAGAAAATAATGTTTTTCCAGGTCTATGGCAGGAAAAATGAGAAGAAGTGAGATTCATTGAAATAGAAGATGATTTGAAAAAATTGTTTGAAAGTCTGAGTGACAGAGGGTGAAAGGAAGAGAGGGACAGTTAGAGGGACAAAGAGTGAGGGAGGGAGGGAAGGAGGAGTAGGGGGAGGGAGGGAGAGGGAGAGGAAGAGGGGGAAAGAGAGAGAGAGAGAGAGAGATTCCATCCACTGCTTCACCCCCTAAAGGGCCATAAAATTCTTGGCTGGGCCAGGTTGAAGCCAGGAGCCGTGGACTCCATCCAGCTCTCCCACATGGGAGGCAGGGGCCCAAGCACTTGGGCCATCTTCTACTGCTTTCTCAGGCACATTAGCAGGGAGCTGGATCAGAAGTGGAGCAGCCAGGGCTTGAAATGGTGCTCATATGGGATGTCAGCATCATAGGTGGCAGTTTAACCTGCTGTGCCACAATGCCAGCCCCAGAAGATGATTTTTAAAAGTTTCTTGGTTTATTTGACTTTTATCTTAGAAGGAAGCCTTGGTAGGAAGCTGGCAGACAAGTAAGGGGTAGCTTGAGAGAGAAGGTGATTAAATTTTTTTAGTTCCATGATCAATGCAAGTGGCCACCATTTTCAGAGTGCTGTTTTCCTTACTGAACCACTGGAGTGACTGTTTCTGCCAACTCCTTCTTAAGGGCGGATTGCCAGTGAAGTATCTTGGGATAAGAGATCTGTTGCACATTTCTAACAATTATCCTGGTATTTTAAAAGAACTATTTTTATTTTTCTCATAATTACTTCATCCTTTTTAAGCAGTCCTTTAAATGACCATTTTTAAAACATATTTGGATGAGCTGTGATCATGAAGCAGGTGTGGGAACTGTATTTACTGCCTTGAGTTGTTGATGTGCTTGTATGACTTTGACATGGTTTGAAGCAAGATTAACTACAGTTAACAACCCTAAAGGAAAAGTTAAAAAAATTAACAGGGAGTTTAAACATACTAAAATGTGAGCAGAGGAGAAGCACAGGGGCTGGATACTCAAGGGAAGATAATTTGGGGACATTTTCCTCCTCTTGGTATATTGCATAAGTGAAAGACTCTCTCATGATAGGCTTTGAAAAAATCCTCTTAGTTTAAAACCTCTGATAGGAACTCACAAGTGGGTTTCTTTAACTACAGACTCTGAACTCTATCTCTTGGTTTTTCTATAGAAAATATCAGTGAGGATTTAATAAGAAAAAGAAGATTAGAAAGAAGTATTTTCTGACACAAGTTGTTTTAAGAGAATGTGGAGAAACTGGGTTCAGACTGAGGAAGCACAACCTTTTATTGCTTGCACCAACTTGAAAAGTTTCCTGAGGCAACTGCTGCATGGGTAAATTATTGTCAGTCATCGTTTGGGAATTAAGGAAGCTGTGTTTGAAAGTCATGATAGTTACTAGCTGGGAAATTTTCCTGAAAGGTGGTATCTGTGTATGGATACCTATGCCTTTATATACATATATGTGTGTGCCTGTATGTAAAAAGTTGAGAATACTCTGGGATTTAAGCACCATTATTTCATTAAAAATTATCAAGAAGATATTTTGACTATTTTGCTTACTAGAATAAAAACCATATAGTCTTTTCTTTGGAGTCACTGCATTTCCAGCATATAACAGAGATTAATCAACACGATATATATGGAAATATAGGATACAATATATATTTGCTTTTTGTTTAGCAAATATTTAACAAACTCTGTGGCTGAAGATCTAATTCACAGAGCCCCAAACTTATCAAGAGTTTCAGTTTATTGACCATAAAAGCAAAAAGCATTAAGAATGTGTTTTGCAGCTCTTCATAGTGTGCTTGGATATTCCTTTCAGTAATGAATTAAAAATGCCAAAACCTCTGCACCTTGACCTTCACATTAAAACATTTTAGATTTCTTACTTGCTTTTTCTCTTTTTATTTTTGGCTTTAGAGACATCTAGAAAGTTAACAGAGAAATCTTTTAGCCTCCTCTGAATGTGATAAAATTCTTCCTCACTTGATTAGAAAGTTGAGTGATGCTAATAAATGAGGGCATTCTAGGGAAAGAGTAGAGAGCTGTTCATCTTCATGGAAGTGGATCAGAAACTATCTTTGAGGAAAGGAGTTTTATTAAAGATCTAGAGAGATAAGGAGATATCTGTATTGGAGGAGAATATGCAGAGAGAGAGAGAGGAACTGGGCTTTTGATCTTGTTCATGTTGCCGATGGAATTGGCATCTTGTGTCATGAGTACCTAAGGGAGTAAACAATTAGAAATAATTATATATGCCTTGATACTATGTATTACACTTATCATAGAATTTAGGAGGGTTCTAGAAAGCATGCCAGCCTATATCATTATTGTGCAGAACAAGAATATGAGGGTAAGTTTAGAATTTGGGCAAAAACCCAGACGTATTACAAGATTTTATTTTGCAATGCAGAATTATAGCCAAGGAAATAAAATATTCAGTAATGCATTTTTTTTTGACAGTCAGAGTGGACAGTGAGAGAGTGAGACAGAGAGAAAGGTCTTCCTTTGCCGTTGGTTCACCCTCCAATGGCCGCCACAGCTGGCGCACTGCGGCCGGCGAACCGCGCTGGTCCGAAGCCAGGAGCCAGGTGCTTCTCCTGGTGTCCCATGGGGTATAGGGCCCAAGCACTTGGGCCATCCTCCACTGCACTCCCTGGCCTCAGCAGAGAGCTGGCCTGAAAGAGGGGCAACCGGGACAGAATCTGGCGCCCCAACCGGTACTAGAACCCGGTGTGCCGGCACCGCTAGGTGGAGGATTAGCCTATTGAGCTGCGGCGCTGGCCAGTAATGCATTTCTGCATACCCTGCACCTGAATAAAAGCAGCCATTATGCTCTAACTAAATCCAATTAAAGAAAGATAAACTCAACATTTCAGCATTTGGAAACATTATACATGGGAGTTCAAAGATCTCAAGATCTCTAGAGAAAAAGTAGTCACATAAAAACAACAAGAAGCTGGTTGTCTAACCTTCTTATATTGATGCTAGAGTGCTGGATCCAGGCAGAGATTCCAGAAGCTTGTCTGGAGCCAGCCTTATCACAGATCTGCAGAATGAGGACCCAAGAGAGGTCAAGAATTCAACATCCTTGTTCCCTGCTGGATTTCAGAGCCCATGAAGACAGAATATGCAAACATGTGAATGAAGATACTGCACTGAACAGTGGAGAATGAATATAAGGCTACTGGGTGGAAACTAGGTACAACACAGTAAGAAATCTAGATTGGCTGGAAGATCATGGGTTGCTGTGCTAGAGACAGCAAAGGAGAGCCTGATGCCACACCAGGAGGTGTAGGAGGAAATCTTAAGGGTTTTAAGCTGGTTTGCAACCCCATTATCTGTGACTACTTCAGGGGAAACTGAGTTGTGAGTTGGAGGAATGTGGTAGAGAGTAAGGGTTATAAGATTGCTTTGATTCCTGACTTGGGAAAATGTAACCTGGTCCATTATGTAGGTGTGGGTCAATGTGGGAAGAAAATGAAATGGGACTGGGCAAGCTGTTAACTGTGGCCATTTCATTCAGACAACAAATACTTATCAAGAGTCAATTTTATTTCAGGCACTGGAGACACATATGTGACCATGACAGAAGGGTTCCAGGTTTTCATGGAGTTTATTATATTTAGGAAAAAGGCAATAAGCAAGATGATACATGGGTAAACATAAGTATACATATACTATGAAAGAAACAAATAATAGAGTATCACAGATTGGAGATTTTCTAAAAGTAGATGATTTAGGAAGATCTGAAAAGGTGGTATTTAAGCAGATGAGAAGGATCCATTGAGAAGCTGATAGAATTCATTCTAGGTATAGAAAAGAGCAGATAAAGAGGGACGGAGGAAGAAAAGATTACAGGGTGTTCTAGGAACTGTCAGAAGACCATGTTTGCGACAGGGTTTAGTTGGCATGCGGTTGAGTGCATGAAGTGAGTTGGGAGAGGCTGCCATGAGATTGGGAAGGCACAGCAGACCCTGGTAAGTGTGACATCCAGCCTCCAGAATATGTTCCCCATGGTAAGCTCTATGGTCCTTTTTGTGTATTGTTTTGGGATTGGTCTTTGTGAGCGATAGAGTATATCAAAATGATAGTATGTGACTTTTGAAATTGTAAAAGATATTGTAGTCGATTTCTCTGTCTCTCTTTCTCTCTCATCCCTTGTTCTGGGGCAAATACCAACAGGATCAAGAAGCTGTTTCATTAGCAGTCACCTTGCAAAGTCAGAACTACATCTGCTTCAAACTGAGGAAAATGCACTCGATGTATTAATGTCTACTCTAATTCAATCCAATAAACTTTTGCAGAGTAATTTTAAGCAATGGTTTTATGACACAGGGGCCATGACCAGAGTAAGAGGTGCTATCCCCTAGAGACTCACAATTTTAGTGTGGAGGTGGATTATTTCAGGTTCTACCCCACTTGGTGCTGCCTCCCTTCTCTTGGGCAGAAAGGATATTGAAATTGCAGAACACCAGCAGCCAAAGCCTGGTCTCATGGTTCTCCCCCTTTTTCTCTTATTTTTTTCATATTGTTTGTACTGTTCCCAACACTATGCAGAAACTTGGGTTTTCTGGTCTGAAAAATACTTAGTCAGGAGTTTGTAAGAATTTCTTTTTGATAATGTAGGTGCTGAGGGAGTTAATTTGGAGCTTGTGACCAAGTTCTTGCTGAGGCAACTGATAACTGACTTAAGGGCAGGGTCCTTAATCCATTTACTACTTTACTTGAGGCACTTGGAGTCCATTGTGACACTCAGTCACTATTTTATATTACCATATTTCATACTACTATGCCAGACAAGCTTTCCCCTAATTTTATATACCCATAAATAATAAGCAAGCATCCAAATAAAAGCTCCCTGAGCTTCTACATGTACCTCTCTTTGTTGTAGAAAATATTTCTCCCCATCCTCATCCCCACCCTCATCCCCTTTCCTTTTTTTTTACATCTTCCCAGTTATCCTTCTCACATCTTAGCCAATGATAACCACCATTCTACTCTCTATTTCTATAAGTTTGACTTTGTAAAAAGTCCACATATAAGTGAGATTGTCTAGTATTTGTCTGTGACTAGAGAGCAAGTCTCTCTCTCTCTCTGAATAGTAATTAGAAGATTTTGCACATTTCCCATCATACAAATAGACAATGGATACTATCATTTCATAGCTTCTGATCTCCAGAAGAAGCAAAAGCCATACCTGACAGTGACAAGGGAGCATAGGGTTGACTGTAGGAACTGTTTTCTCCAGGGCCTCCTAGAACATAAACGTATCCAGAACAAACACCAAAATAAGACAGAGCTTGGGAGGTGTCACTCGAGGTGCATATTTCAAGGTGCCTTTGTGATTTGGGGACCTCATTTTGGAATTCTGAACAGTCTTTATAGGCAGGTCTATCATTACAGTGGAGAAGGAGGTCAGCTGGGTGCACTGAGGTGGAACTGATTGGCTAAATTGCCAATGGCCGCAGAATGAGCTAGCGACAGTCTGGAGCCAAGAGGACAGAAACAGCTGTATCCAAGCTGCACTGAAATCTGTCTCTAATTACATTCACCCAATAAAAGCTTGGTTATTTACCATTGGAGAGGGGCTCATAATGACACTTACACCTTTCACTCTTCCAAATAACTTTGCCAGGTTTTCTCCCTCCCCTAGGTTTGAAGTGCCAAATGTTGAGAAAAGCAGATTTGCAGACTGTCCTATTTCTTGCCTGATGTAACAAAAAATCATCTGGTTATTTCAAATGCTAAGGGGGTTGTTTGCATCTTAAAAAAGAGAATGAGTCAGTTGACCAGGACACTGCTGTATCTGTGTTATTGCCCTGGAAGATTAACCAGCCAGAGTCCTTCATTTATCTGATGGCAGCCAGCCCAGGTTAACGATGCTTCTGAGTTAGTCCCAGTGATTGCCACTGGATATGGGTTTCCACAGTTCCACTGTGGGTAATGTGCTATTCCATTAGTGCTGGGAGTGGCACTAACAGGTCAATAAAGATCTCGTAAAGTCCTTTTTATGCTGACGTCAGCTAGCACATAGCAGGACACTGGTAGCCATGAAACAGACAGGTTTGCTGAATGGAGTTCATTTTCAGTATCTTGTCATTTTCAGTACTTGTCTGTGGTGTGCTCCTAGACAGAAGCATTACCATGACACATGAGGGTTGCACTGCTTTCTGAAAGATCTGTCTTAGCCCAACTGCCTGCTGTAATTTGAAAAATGACATTTAACAGTTTCTACACAGTGGTTATTACAATTATGTTGAAACCAGACAGACTTGGGTTCAATTTTGCCATTGTTTCTTACATAGGGTAAAGCACAAGTCCCTTAATCTTACTGAGCTTTGATTTCTGTCTGTGGCAAGTGGATAAATAATAATACAAATAAGATAAAAGGAGAATGGCTTTTTACCACTCCTGAGTCCAAAGAAATAGATTCTGGGCTTTGGTAACAAATGCAAAGTACATAGAATCTTGTCTAGTAACAAGAAGTATTCAAAGAGTAGTCATTGGCACTACTGTATGTTATTCTAACTTGCTGTTTACAACAGGGAAATCAAGGGGTAACTGATATTATTACTGGTTACTCTGACTTCATTATGAGAGAGAAGTCTGATGCTCTAGTTCTTGCTTTTCAGTTTGATGTTGGTTTTCAAAGCCTTCATTTGCCTTGGATGGCTTGTGCTGAAAAGATCTGTGTAGGAGGCATCCTTGCAGATTTTATGCTAACTAAACAAATAGAACAAATTTCTTCTTTTTCCTCTAGAAATAAGCACTTTGTATAGGCGAGCCCACTCGCCCCATCCTTTCTATCCATTTTCCTCCCACATAAGCCTACCCTTCATGGTTACTCCTCTTGAGACTAGGGCTAGTCAGTCAGCATCTGATGACCTTACATGCTCCAGTTTTCCCTAAGTTAAAGTTTCAAAAACCATAATTAAAAGGGAATAGGAAATAGGAACAAAACACAGGATATATTTCATTCTATTTGTGTTTGTATGTTGGCTCCTTTCAAACTCATACACTATATTGCTAAGGCTGAGAAAAAGGGGACTGATTCCCACTTCCCTTGCCAATTTTGACCACCTGGCAATGACTTTCCAGAGAATTGTCTTCTGAAGTCTTCTGATGCTGTGTCTTGGTACAACAGTGAAAAATCATGGTGGCCAATTTTAAATGACTGCTATGTGTGAAGAAAATGAAGGGAAAAAGGTAGCATTTGTGCCAAACATTTCCATCCATGCTGTACTAGTTTGAGCTAACATTAATGCCAGGAATTCTTTAGAACAGGAGTCCTTGATAATCCATTGTGATTCATCCCAATGTATATTTATTTAGTCCTTTTTTTCATAGCTATGTATTTACTTACAAACATTTTCTAAGTGCCCATAATCCTCCAGGAACATGATTATATAGCCAGAAAAGCATTTCCCATTGACAATATACAAGGTGTATCAACTTCAGTGGCTCCCATTTCTTTTTTCTCTCTCCTCTTCTTCATTTCATTGCTTAGCTCTATCTCAGTTCAGACCTTGCTGTTTGGATCTGAACTGGTATATCACGAAAGGGGACCCCTCACTCTGCTAACTGCACAAAGTCTTAAAACACATTTATGTGTGCTTTCAAAGGACGAGTGAAGCAATGGTGAGGGAAAAGAGAAAGAATGAGAAAAAGCAAATGAGAAATTACAGGAAGAAATGAGATATATTTTTCAAATAACCATAGACACCAAGACACATTTTCTCATTCTTGGAGTATGGTGGATGGGCACATGCCCCTTCTTGTCTTTGTCAACTATAAAGCCTTATGAGTGTGACACTCTCCTAAAAGGTGTCCTAACCATCATTTTGCCCCATATATTTCATACACTCCCTTGTTTCTAGAAAAAAATTTTCTGAAATGTGCATCTGCAGTCATGTCAATCCTCTGCTCAAAACTCTGATTATTCCCTGACATCCTTGGTCAGGACCTATATCAGTCCATTAGAATAATTTGCAAAATGTGTTCCAAATGTCTACTGCTAACTGAATTTGGGTATTGAATATTGGTAGTAATTTATTTTCTAAATGTGAACTTTACAATTTTGAATTATATTGTTCTTTCTTGAATGGAATAGAATAAAGAGGAAGACTTATTCTAATCAGTAACCAATCTTTCTGATGTTGTATATCATACCATATGACAATTGCCATTCATGACTGTGATGATGCTTTTGTTATTATTTTACTGAAAATCTGGATATCCAGGGATATGTGTCCTGGATTTCACCAACAATTGTCACAGATTTTGCAGCAGAAAAGCCACTGGTCCATCAAATATAATATGCATTCGAAAAAACTACATAAAGACTTCCCTCTTCTCATTTTACTTATGTCTCTAGACAAATCTTTGAAAATACTACTCTTACAGCTACCTAGGTATTCACTCTACTTCTCCCTTTCTGAAATATTTGTCACTGCCTATCCCTTCCAACTCTTTTAAGTTCACACTTCAATTTAAGTACTCCTTTCTCTATGCAGTCTGCCTTGATACCCACCTTGCCTCTGGCAAAATTGAATGCTCTTTCAGTTGCACAAAAACTGGGTGTATGGTGACTTTTTTTCTTTTCATTTCTCATTCATTTCATCAGGTCCCAATAGAAAGTACCTATTGCATCAATCAAGATTGTACAGATCTGCTGTGAGAAGAAATGATTCTAAAATCTCAGTGGCTTGTGAAAACAAAGGCTTATTTATTGTTCATGCTTCACATTCCTTGTGCATTGGCTGGGGTCTTTCAGAGACGGGATGAGTAGCAGCTCCTGTCTTCAACATGACTGCTTATTGTGCCAGAGGGGAAAGAGAAAGTCTCAATTCATATAGTCCATTCAATCTCAATGTCACATGTATTTTTTGATTCATTAATTATAAGTAGTAACATAATCCCATCTAACCATACACAAGGCAGGAAATTCAGGAAGAGCGTGTAAGGCTCAGGACCAAATTTGTGGTAAGTACTACGTATTATGAACACATGCCAACAAAAAGCCATCATGATTGTTCTCTAGAGTTGTGGGGGAGCTTATTTTCCAGGGCACATGTGCGTGGCATAGCTGGACACAAATGGCTGCCTCTTGGCAAAGAAGAAGGGAAATGTACCTGTTTAATGGGTAACTTACAGTCTCTGTCACATTTTGTTCTTTCAACTTCTACAGCTAAGTACAGGGGTGGGAGGCTCTAGGAGTTTCGCAGAGCACACAATATTTTCAGTTGTATGAAAAGGCCAGGGGGCCAGTGCTGTGGTGTAGCAGAGAAAGCTGTCATCTGCAGCTCTGATATCACATATGGGTGCTGATTTGAGTCCCAGCTGCTCCACTTCTGATCCAGCTCCCTGTTAATGCTCCTGGAAAAGCAGTGGAAGATGACCTAAGTTCTGGGGCCCCTGTACCCACATGGGAGACCCAGAAGAAGCTCCTGCTCCTAGCTTCAGATCAAACCAGCTCCAGCTGTTGAGGCCACATAGGGAGTGAATCAGCCCTTGGTTCTGTCTCTGTCTCTCCCTCTTTCAGCCTCTCTCTTTCTCTCTTTGTAACTCTGCCTTTCAAATAAATAAGAAAAGGCCAGATAAGCTTTGTATACTTAAAAAGTCTTTGTGAACCATTGTGGTTGGCATTTCACATATAAAATCTCACTTTTAGTCCAACAAGCCTATGAGCTAGGCGTTAGTTTCCAGACGGGGAAAGAGAATATGAGAGAGGATAAATAGCTTGCTTAAGGTCATACAGTTAAACTGTGGTGGAACCGAATTTAATTCCAGCTTGTCTCCTGAATCTGAAACTTTTTTTTTTATCTCCATGGCATCATACATGAAATCCTTGGAATATATTGATCTCCTTTAATGTTAAGCATTTTTAACTGACACCCAGTATCATTTGAGGATACTTTTTAAGTTTTGGCCTCGTTTTCTGATATGTAAGCCACATTTGTTTTTGTTTTAAACATTTTTCTATCTACAGTTTTGAGGGAAGGTGTTAAAGGTTTATCTTCTCACACAGGCCTGTTCCGACAACATGAGGGCATTTGGCAGTGACATTGCACTTTAATTCAGAAAAATGGATGGCACCGTTCTTCCCCTGCACTGGGAGATTTATACTTACTTCCTCCTCTCTGTTAACAGGATTTATTCGTCAGCCCTGAACAACACATGCCAAAGGCTATCCTTTCTCCTCCCTTTGACCCCAAAAATAGCTATTGATATTTAATAAATAATCATTGTTATGACTTGAAATGCTTATAACCAGATTAAAGAGGGGAAGCCAGTTTTTATTATTTTTTTTAAAGCAAAGAATAAGAGTTAGTTTACTGCATCTCTTTCAGAGAGCCTGGGTGGGGGTTCCAGCCAAAGGATGATGCCACTTTATTATTGATTTCTACCAGTTTAGTAGGCTGAAATTAACATTTGATGGCTTCTTCATTGATAGCTGACATTTTTTTCCATAGGCAGACTCTAATAAAGAAGTCAGTTAGAGCTATTAGGCATATTTTAGAAGAATTTTTTGATGCATATCTTCACTTAGATTATGAAATTTAAATCATTGCTGCTATCAGTGCGAATACTAATGATATAGCGTGCCAGATGGAAACCTGTCATAAATTTTCACTTTTCTCTTACAGTGGGTTGTAAATCTTAAGTAAATGACTTCTTGGGTGAACTATGTTGTTGTCAGATTTAGTGCCTTATGTCCACACTGATTCCAGTGTCATAAGTACCTGGAAGGCAGGCAACTCTTAATTAAATGTCATTTCCCTTTCCATTATTGGGCTAGAGCAGAGTGAGATTCTCCTTGCATTGTCTGTGGCTTACTGGGGAAAAGCTCTTGTTTTGTCACAAGTGGGTTCTTTTGGAGCTATTTAAAATGCTTTGATGTCATGCTGTTTCTCCTCTCTTAACTAAAACTGTCTTCCTCAATGTGTCTTTCAGATAATAAAACACTGTTTCTTTCACCCTTTGTTCTCCATTTTGACAAACACATTCTGTATGTTCTGGACTCACTTTAATGATTATTTTTTTCCTGCAGCAATTGATGTGTTAGTTCTCTTCAGGAGTGCTAATCTCCATATGAGAATGCCACTGGATAAAACTTCCTTTTCCCCCATAGAGATGTGTAAGTATTCAGACTAAATCTCCCAAAGGACTTTTTTTTTTTTTAACCAATTATGAGGCTCTTCTGATAACTTGTGGTTGCTTATCACTTAGATTTCTTAGGAGTTTTTCTCCCTCTCTTTTCTTTTAAATCATAACCAAATTTTGAAAGATGTCATCACGTATTGTTTTAAATAAAACAGTAGACAAAAATAAAGTTAAATGAAAAAATTGTTCAAATTTTCCAGTTGTTGGAAGCCCAGAGGAAAGAGATGATAAAAAAATACACAAGAAAAATATTTAAGTGAGTCAATAAATATCCCCAGTAGAAAACTTAGAAATCCTACAGGTAAAAGAACTTTTTCAGTTATTGAGTTATTTTCTCACCAGTTGTTTATTTATTGATTTGTTTTGCCATTAAACCTACAAACCAGGTGATAAATGTGCTTTCTCTGTTGTTACAGTGTAATGCATGGAGCTTTCCTTGAAGCTTCATTAAAATTATATCTAAAGCACCGATTATAAGAAAATGATTAATAATACAGTACCATGCAGCAACTGTTCACCGGAGCTGTTTGGGTTGTGAGCTTTTTCATCAACACATTGTTTTGTTCTCTGCTGCTTTCCATGCAGGGAAGCAAATGCCTGTCACCATTTTTATTTCATCAAGTGACAGGAACCTCATTCTGCAGAAACAAAGGCACTGACAAAACATTTCCAACCATTAAAATAATTTTCTGTCATGGTTTCCGTAATTACTGTATTTCAGTTCAACAATCATAATTAAACCTGACCTTTAAGCTAATTATGTCTTGACATTTATGATTTTAAACTGACTTTTCCTGTGGTGATGGTGTGTTACATTCAGGTTCTAATGAATAGTTTTGTAGTATTTACCTGTTGTCAAAGGGTATCTGTTGTGGCGGGGAGGAGACCATTTTATCCAGCATCCCATCCTTGGAGGCAGAATGGGGCCACTCTGAAGGAACAGTGTCTATTATACCACCAGACTAATATTGTTTGGATTTAATTATAGGCAGAGCAAAATCTCTGCTGGAAATTTTCAAAGAATAGGCCAAAAATTATCTCAGAGTCTGAGTTCTGAAAAGGGGACTTTCTTGTGAAACACTTCTCTGTGGCAGGTGAGTAGGATGAGTTCCCAGATGCTACAAGAGAAAAGCATGGAATTGGGACAGGAGGAGAAACCAAGACAGCAGCCCTGGTCTTCTTTAAAAACAGTTTTTTGGTTTATTTATTTATTTATTTTATTGGAAGGCAGAGAGACAGAAACCAAGATAAATCTTCCATCCACTGGTTTACTCAACAAATGCCTACAGTGCCAGGGCTGGGGTGGGTCAAAACCAAGAGCCAGGAATTCTGCCTGTATCTCCCATGTTGATAGCAGGAGCCTAAGTACTCAAATCATCATCTGCTGCCTCCTAGGGTACACATTAGCGGGAAGCTGGATCAGAAATGGAGCTGTGCTGGAACCCCAGCACTCTGATATGGCATGTGCACATCTCAAGTGGCGGTCTAAACTACTGCACTGAACACCCACCCTTGCCATGGTCTTCTTGAACCTCAGGAAGCTTGAGCAGTGGTAGATTTTTTTCCTGTTTTTTCCTTTCTCAACCATTCCTAGGCTATTTCCAACTCAGTTTCTCCCTTCCTGATAATTAACAATAGCTAACATTTGCCAAGAACTTACTATATGCCTGGCACTGTGTTGAGCACATTATAAGTATTACCTTAATATTTTTAAGAGTCCTAAGAGTACAGGATTCTCTGGCACACTTTACAATGAATCCATAACACTTTTATTCTCTATAAGGGTTAAATGTCAATACTTGCTAGAGCAGGATCATACTTTGAAATATTAATGTCCCTGTTTGTTTTTTCCCTACTTGTCCTATATGATTAGCCCTGTTAGAGGCAACTGCATTGCTCTCAAGAATCATAAGAAACAGTTAAATTTTTTTTTACTTCCAAAACAGATCTGGCCATAAAAAGAAGACTGGAGGGAAGATAGAACAGGTACAGAGAGCCAGGCAGTTCCTCTCCCCACTGAAGGCTGGTCCCTGCACAAAAGAGAGGAATGCAGGGAGTATGAGGGACCTCAGTGGAGGAGATGCAAGAGAGAGGAGAGCTCATGAGAGAAATGATGTGAAGTAGGTGGATAGAGGGTGTGGCATGGTAATGGAAATAGCTAGGGAGTACTCTAGAAGCCCAGTCACCACAGATAGACAATTTACTCCGAGTGGATAGAGAAGCCTTGTGAATGGAGCCATTATTCACATGGCCCTGTCACATGTGAACTTTTCATGGAGAGCTGCCTGAAGGTAGTTCATGATTATCCAGAAGGAAGAGATCTGTGAGGAGACCTCACCAAGGCCATCTAAATGGTTTGAGGGAGACACTGATTTTTTTCCTGAGGTTTGCAACGTATGTAAAAGCTCCAAAATATAGAGGCCATTATGCCGAGAGGGGCAGAGATATAGACAGGAGAAGCCATGCTTCTTCTTGGATAGGACCAGACATGCAGCAGCTCTCTCTTATTACATAGATGAAGACTGAAGATCCTTCTAGACATTTGTTTTTGACTTAATGATTTCTATAAATTTTTTTTCAAGACTCAATCAGATGTCCCTCTTATGGTGAGATCAGAGGCAGGAGAATCTTGGATTCAAAGGACATTTAGCCGGCGCCGTGGCTCACTAGGCTGATCCTCTGCATAGCGGCGCCGGCACACTGGGTTCTAGTCCCGGTCGGGGCGCCGGATTCTGTCCCGGTTGCCCCTCTTCCAGGCCAGCTCTCTGCTGTGGCCAGGGAGTGCAGTGGAGGATGGCCCAAGGTGCTTGGGCCCTGAACCCCATGGGAGACCAGGAGAAGCACCTGGCTCCTGCCATTGGATCAGCGCAGTGTGCCAGCTGTGGCAGCCATTGGAGGGTGAACCAATGGCAAAGGAAGACCTTTCTCTCTGTCTCTATCTCTCTCACTGTCCACTCTGCCTGTCAAAAAAAAAAAAAAAGGACATTCAAGTGTCCTATTTATGAAGCACTATAGTTTTTACTGCTTTGCATGATGTAAAGATGAACAGCTTCCAGAGCAGCTGGCAATTGAGATGCGTGCTTCACCACTGGGCCATGGGAAAGAAACGGGCCATGCCAACAGAGTGAGTCCATGTGTGGCTACTTGCTCTGTGGATCAGTGTCTGGGTCCAGGTTCTTATTTCAAATGAAAGAATTCAAGGATAAGATTATAGATAAAAGTCAAATTGGAACAATATTTATTTGTGTGCAAAGTGAAAGTGCACAAGGAGTACAGGCACAGTCAAGAGAGAACTGCATTCAGTAAGAACTGCATTCAGTTCAATCCACATCTTTATATGAACTGGTGGCATGGGGGTGATGTTTGGGGCAGAGTTTAATTGATCATTCATAAGGGACAGAGTTTGAGGGGCAGGGCTTGTGTATCACACATTTCCTTATCTCTATTTTGAAATCTTAGAAGTGTCATAACATCAGGTGCATGATGGGAGTAGAAGTGTCAGCCATGGTAATTTATTATAATGACCTTATAATTTACTAAAGGTCATTGTGGAGGACCCAATGGCAACTCTTCTAGTTATTTTTGGCTAGCAGAAGTTCCTATAGTTTCCTGTTGCACAGAAAAGAGGGTGGTTTGGGAGGTGAAGGGGCCATTGCATAGAGGGGCTGACCACTTCAACTTCTTGCTAGGTACCACCTTACATCATTGCCACTACTCTTTTTTTTCCCCTAAGATTTATTTTATTTATTTGAAAGAAAGAGTTGCAGAGAGAGGTAGAGATGGAGAGAGAGGTCTTCCATCTGGTGGTTCACTCCCCGAATGGCTGCAATGGGCAGAGCTGATCTGATCTGAAGCCATGAGCTAGGAATTTCCTTCACATCTCCCATGTAGGTTTAGGAGCCTAAAGACTTGGGCTATCTTCTGCTGATTTCCCAGGTGCATCAGCAGGGAGCTGGATCAGAAGTGGAGCAACTGGGACTTGAACCAGTACCCATATGGTGCACTGCAGGCCAGGGCTTTAACCCACTGTGCCACTGTGCCACAGAGCCAGCCCCAATACCACTATTTTAATCACTGTTTTTTGTATTGCAGTTCCCTAAAAGAGTCAAATTAATGAGTTTCAGAGGCCAGGGGTCCCCAGAGGCTGTGAAGATTCCAAGAGAACTGACACCCTGATTTAATTCCCATCAACATATTGACAAGACAGATTGCTGACTCCAGGTGCGACCACTGTGACAGAGCCCCCAGACCACAGCTAGTGATCCTGACTTGCAGAACTAGTTGGATAGACTTGTGGTTAATTTGCTTCTCCTCTGGGGTAGCCTGTGTAACAAAGAGGCTGCTATCCCATGGCATCTCACCGGAGACAAATAGACAGGCACTATTAGCACAAGTGTGCTTTATGGGTCAGATGTCTAACTTGATCCCTGTAACTCTAATCCCTGGTGGATTTATTATCTAGGTCTTATAGGCTTTCGGTGTCTTGAAATCTGTAGTCTGTAAAATATGTGGTGGGTAAAACAGCTAGCCAGATTGCCATTCCTGATGTGTTATTGGACTGTAACTCTGCCAAAATGCCCAGAAAATAATAAATCTGATGTGAATTTATAGTGGTAGGCTAAAGTGTAGTCAATGACAAAATGTTGTTTGCTGACAGAGGATCACCAACATGCTGAGACCCAGAGTTGATCTCTCAAGAATTAAAAGTAGCATCCAATTTAAATTGCTGTTAACTCAGGCTATCTAAATATTCACTGTGTATTCATTTACCTCTGCAGCCCAGGGCCTTTTCTGACCAACATCTACATATGTCTGTGGTAGTACATACTTTATCAGTAATGATATTTATGGAGCTGTGTGATTTGATGGTTCAGTGATATCACATGATATTTGGATAAACTGTTATTTATTTTCTCTGTGGCTCTGCACATGGAGTTTGGTGACAAGCTTCACAAGAGATTTCCTATGATGAGGACAAAGGTCAGTAGAAAGCTGTTCAAACAGAGAAACTTGGCCTCGAGGTGCCCATCTGAACCTCAACTCTTGACCTGTTCATTGACTGTGTTTGCTAATTGGGTCTTTAGTGCAAAGCAGGGAACAATGCTCAGCTTTGCTAACTGTTTGTTTAGCTAGAACATGAAAATCAATCTGCTGATGACCAAAAGGGCATAGCAAACAACATCCCTGTGGAGTTGGATGTTTCTGGCCTTGGCTTTCAGCAGATGTGGTCTTAGAGTACCCATCACCTGTGTGCAGATGTGGTTCACTTAATTAATGTGATGTTTGCTTCTTGAATGAAGATTTTCTTCACATATGTAGGACTGATGAGAGATGGATAGAAAGCCCAGGATCCTGAGGTTAGTTGAAATAAGTGACCTGTGAAGGCTGTTGGAGTCTGGTTGAAATGACTATGTGTGATGCCATTCATTGTATTTGTTTTTATCAGGGGGGTGTGAAGGATTTTACAGCTTGTGGGGAAAATAAACACAACGAACACAAAACAAAAATCCTTTCTCTGAATACATTCTTTGGTTTGACTCTAAGAAAGTAGTTTTTCTGACTTCTAAAGCAATGTGTGAAATATCATCAGGCTGAAGACCATGGGAAAAGGAATCTGATGGCCCGTGGACCCTAAAGTTTCCCCAAAGCTCAACTCTTGTTAGCATATGAGAGCAATGAGTTGTCCTTTATCTGAAAACTGCATGGAAAATAGGGATGTATTCACTAATAAAGTGAAAAAAAAATAAGCTCTTGTCTTTTCTCAACTTAATGCTATCACATCCAACAGAAATTAAAGAAGCGTATGTTTGGATTTAGAAACCTAATTAAATAAATGCCTTGGAAATTAGCTCCCTAGCGATGGACCTGCCATGATAGAATTTATTAGAAGGACCCTGAATGATAAGCATTCCTTTTTTTCTTTTCTTTCCTATTTAAGGTAGGAAGCTCTTTGCTCCTTTCTTGGGTGCTCAGGGCTGAAGTAAATACAAACCTGGGAAGCATATTTTAATCAGGGGATATTTTCAAGGCTTTCAACAATGAGTTACACCAGATCTATCCAGGAAGACAATTTCTTTTGAATTCCCAACTAGTCCAATCACACAGACTTTCTTTTTAACAAAGGAAGAAAGAAGAGAGAAAATAAAGGAAGACTATACTGAGTATAATGTGGCAGATGCCTTTCTCTCTGCCTATAATTGTGTAAAGAAACAATACGATGCAGTAAGGCTCAGTGGATTTTATTTGGTTTATTAGCTCTGACTGCATCTCAAGCTGTCTCACTGCTCCAATTTTAGACAACACATGACATCATAATTGCTTCTGGCATTTTACAGTAATAGTTACTGGTGAGAGTTGTCTGAGTTCTCTTCCCCCCTCCTCTTACATTATGAGTTCTTGTTCAGAAAATAGCAACTTCTCATTTGCAGCACATGCACATCTTGGATAAGGTAGTTTTTCCACTATGTTGCCTGCAAAGACATTCTGCCCTATGTAGGTCTGAAGGCAGCTTTCTACAAAGTATCAAGCTGACTCTGAATCTCACAAGCACTACCAGTTTACTGTTTGTAGGATCTGTCCAGGGTGCTGAATTGGGGAAGTTAGCGAGATTAGCTAAGATTGCCTAAGATAAATAGCGATTCAGCTGTTCTTGGAAAATCCAGATCGTCAAAGTGGCACCTTGGACTACTTTGTACTAGTTCTAGAATGGCATTTAGATTCTCAAAGTATATGGAGAGATTTCTTTTCTAGCACACAGATGACCTCTATTCTGTGCTGAAGATGCAGCTAACCAACCAGAGGCAGGAAGATGGCTAAATGTAGTTACCCATGCAAATGCGAGTTTAAAATTGACCTAAGCACTGGATGATAAGGACACCTTTATAAATATGTGAAGCTGATGCAGGCTTTGACTGCCATACAACAGATTAGCATTGTTAAATTGTGTCACAGTCTAAACAATGCCTGGCTTGAATATTTATTATGTGCCTCAATCTTGCTGAGCAAACAGACTATATTTATCAGCAAAGTGAGGGAGCTTCCCTTTCAAGGGCCACTGTGTCTAGAGTCTTCATGAAGATATACATTGTAAAAGATTGTAGGGCTGTACCTCCTGTACAAGCAGAGAAACAGAGAACCAAGGTTACACAACTATTCTATGGTGCTGCTGAAACCAGTTTTATACACTTTTGGCTCCTAGGGAATTTTTCTTTCTACTGAGAGAAGCTGGGAATAGCCTGAAAATCCATGAACAATTTCTGCTGCCCTGCAGGGCCACATGGTGACAGTGGACTTGAGCTACTTTATGTTTTCTCAATAGTATCCCTTTGCTCTGGTTTCTGGGAGGAATAGAACAAATCTCTCCAGGCTCCTGCAAGTTGGGGTTGCATGAGGCATGCTTGGCATGCCATGGCATGATTTTCTCTTTACTCCTTCAAAGTGCACTTAGCGCTCATTTTTCATTACTGTATCACTGTGACTGAAAATGACATGGGCATAAATGATTATATATTGCAATGCCAAACAAGAACTAATTTGAAGTAAGCAAGCTTCTGGATCTTTATAACTTTATGTATTTATTATATGGTTCTTAGTGCTTTCCACTTTGCATTATCTCCTCATATTCCTTTATAATACTGTACTATGTTGGCAATATTCAAGATTGCTATTACTGCAGACATTTTAAAGATGAGTAAACCAAGGGTTCAAAAGATAAGATAAAGATAAGATAAAGGAAAAGTAAGTTATAGATTAGTAGTGAAACCAAGATATCTTATTCTTAGTTCAGTCTTATTTCTACCACTGCTTAGCTACTTCTCCCATTAAAATTAATACATTTGTTTGGAACAAATGAAAGAGGCAAAAGATGACTTTCAAATAGCTACATTTTCATATTCAGAGAAACCTTAATCTCAGCAGTCCTAGAATGAATTTATCAATTGCAGTTCTCCCCAATCTGCTTTGCAGCTTTTATTCCTTATTTTTCTAGGAGACACCTGTCTATCTATTTACTCAGAGCTAGTCTTTTAAAATCCAAGGAATCTTCCTCCAAGTGTGATGAATTTTTTCCTTACTTCTAGGCTTCCATTCTCTGTCCCTGGTGCTACTGTCCAAGTCCTCTTGGTCTTCACTAATACAATAATCTTCTTATGGACTCTCTCTCTCTCTCTCTCTCTCTCTCTCTCTCTGGGATAACTTCTCCTTACAGAACTACCAATTAAAATTCATGATCCTGGTTAAGTCACTCTATCATCATGGGCCCCCATTTTTCAAGGATCAGAATCTTAAACAATTCTCTTGGCATGCTGTCCCATTAATGAATTTAATTTAGGTCTTCAACATCAGGGGCAGAGACCCAAGTACATGCCCCATTACTTGCTGTCCCCTAGAGTACATTTTGGTAGGGGGCTGAAATGGATATTGGATCCAGACTTGAACTCTGATATGGGATACAGGTACACCAAGGGGTGTCTTAACTGTTGTACCAAACCTCTGCCTTCTATAGCTTAGAAACTGCTTGCTGTGTTATCTCATTTTAATTTGGTTAAATATAAAATGGACTCTGGATTGGCAACAATATCCTCATGTTATAGATGTGGAAAATTGAGCTCCAGGAAATGTTTGCTTGAGATTTTGCCAATAGATAACTGTGTATCCAGGAGTCAAGTCCAGGCTTCCTGATTCTAACTCTGGTGCTTTAAGAGATAAGGCCTCTTCCAGTAATTTGTTCTTGGAAGTCTTTGTTTAGTCATGTCTCCACTGCAGTGTAGAGAGGTGTGCATTTGTCCTATACTGTGCAAATTGAAGTTATACTGCATGGAGCTAAATCCTGACATCCTAGCTATGTGACCTTGGACAAGTTAGTTAATTGCTTTGTGCCTTAGTTTATTTATGAAATAGAGGGAAGAAGAATGCCAACCTTATAATATTTTGGGAGAATTAACTAATACATGCAAAGTGTTTACTGTCGCTCCCCCTCTTCGTGGAGGAACGACACAGGACCCTGCGCTGTTCTTTTGTCTGCTCGGCCCTCCCCGGGTTTGCTGCTGGTTCTCCCGGGTTGGCTACCGACCCTTCCACCTCCGTGGAAGGGCGGTTCCCCCTGCCACCTTCCCCACTTCCGCGGGGGAGTGGCACACCGCCGGCCGGCTCTCTTGGGGGCTGCACAGGTGTTCCTTCAGATAGATGTTCCTGGTGCATGTTTTCTCTCTCCTCCTTTATAGTCCTCTTCCACCAATCCCAACTCTGCTACCCACACGCCGAGTACGCTGCTCTCCTCCAATCAGGAGCAGGTCCTACAGTTTATTGGTTGAACTGGAGGCAGCTGTGTAGAAGCTGCTTCTCCCTTCTCAGCGCCATATTGTGGGAGAGCAGATGCATAGAATAAGTCTCAATTCCAGTAACTTAGTCTAGTCCGGGTTGCTCCCCACATTTACCAAGTGCTAGTCCCAATTATTATTATTTATGATCTATTCTTAACAACTTAAGCCATGAAAACTCAAATCTATTTAACACTTATTTGGTAAATTCTAAGTGAGGAATCTGTAGGAAATTCCAGTTTCTCTAGGTTCCAACACTACCTCATGGAAGAAGAATGTCCATGACAGAGTCTGTAGGTCCTCAATTAATTGGAACCCAACGACCCATAGTCCCAAATTAATTAACATTTCTCTCTTTTGCTTTACTTTTAGGAGAAATACATCATGTGAAGCAGGTGCTATCTGTTCTTTCAATTATTATCTAATGAACATCCACTTTGTGTACCATACTCTTCTGGGTACTATGAAGGACACAAAGATTAACCGAAGTCTTAGTCTACCCTCAAATTATTTACAGTTTAGTAACTCAGATAAGCTGTGCACAGATAAATTTAAGGCTTGCATAATAAGCACAATGAAAGGAATAATATAAGTATTTTTCAAAATTACATAAATTTGTAATTTAGGAGTAAGTTTTTTTAACTCAAGTAGATCATGAGCTTAGTGCATTTTGGGTTCTATTTCTTACTGTCCTGTTCAATAAACCTAATGTTAAGAAGGTTATCTCTGAGGGCTGCAGGAACTACACTTATCACAGCAAGATTCACTGATGACTTACCAGACTGATATAGGAAAGGTTTTTGAGCAAAGAAATGAAACAAGACATTTATTTCAACATCCCTCAGAATCACATCCCTTGAACATTCTGTCTCCATTAACTGGAAACCTCCTTGACCTCAGGTAGAGGCTAACAGCACATGTTGGTGGCTTCAGAAGTCCTCAGTATACTCAGGATTTTGAAGAGGGAAGTTGCAAAAAGCTCTTAATGTTTTACTACACATATTGGTTTAAAAGTTTTTTAAAAAGACATAATAAATAACAAGGCTGGTTATTTTTATCATCCTTGTTTTGTCCTTAAGACAATTCTAAGATGTGGAGAAATAATACCATCCCATTGTATAGATTAAAAACTGAAACAGAAAAAGAAAGTCACATGCTCTTTGTCACACAGCTGATAATTTCTGGGAGCAGGATTTGAGCTAATTCTAGCAGAAGTTAGAGCAAATATGTTTAGCCATAAAGTATATTTCTAACAGCATAGTTAAAATTGGGCAAATAAGATGAATGGACAATTCACACATGAAAAACATAACTAGCAATAAACATATGAATGGATATTCACCCTTTTTATTAGAGAAGTACCAAATTTAAAAAATCAGTTTAAAAAATCAATTTTAGGCATAAGGGCCATATAGTATCTGTAGCAACTACTCAACTCTATTGCTGAGGAGAGAAAGAAGTCATAGAAGATATATTAAAAATGTGGATAACTGAGCACCACTAAAACTGCACTTATAAAAAGAGGTGACAGGTCAGATTTGGCTATCAGGGTTTAGTCTGTAGATATGTGCATTATCATGTTTTCTGATATATCAATATTAAAAGGAATGGACAAGAGACAGGAGGGAATAGCTCATACATATTATAAATAATAAAAAATAAAGTTTCAATGTAATGTACACGGTAGTGTTTGATCATAAACAAATGTATATAAAACCCACATGATCAGTATATGTTGGAACATGTGTTTTGTGTCTGTTGAAATGTGTGCTAGACTGATATGTGAGGGATGTGGCAAGTGTTGAGTGATACACATGAAATTGTTTTTTTATTTTATTTTAATTTTTTTTATTTTTGACAGGCAGAGTGGACAGTGAGAGAGAGAGAGACAGAGAGAAAGGTCTTCCTTTTGCCTTTGGTTCACCTTCCAATGGCCACCGCGCCGGCGCGCTGTGGCCGGCGCACCGCACTGATCCGATGGCAGGAGCCAGGTACTTATCCTGGTCTCCCATGGGGTACAGGGCCCAGGTACTTGGGCCATCCTCCACTGCACTCCCTGGCCACAGCAGAGAGCTGGCCTGGAAGAGGGGCAACCGGGACAGAATCCGGTGCCCCAACCGGGACTAGAACCTGGTGTTTCGGCGCCACAAGGTGGAGGATTAGCCTAGTGAGCCACGGCGCCGGCCGATACTCATGAAATTGTTAAGATAAAATCATTTATGAGTGTACTTGGAATAGGGCAGTCAGGTTACTGATGTGTTCTATATATGTTCTAACTTGTTTGACCCTAGTTCAATATATATTATTATATATGTTTTTTATTTAGTAAATATAAATTTCCAAAGTACAGTTTATGGATTACAATGGATTCCCCCCCATAATTTCCCTCCCACTTGCACCCTTCCCATCTCCCGCTCCCTCCCATTCCATTCACATCAAGATTCATTTTCAATTATCTTTATATACAGAAGATCAATTTAGTATATATTAAGTAAAGATTTCATCAGTTTGCACCCACACAGAAACACAAAGTGTAAAATACTGTTTCAGTACTAGTTATAGCATTACTTCCCATTGGACAACACATTAAGGACAGATCCCACATGAGAAGTAAGTACACAGTGACTCCTGTTGTTGACTTAACAATTTGACACTCTTGTTTATGGCGTCAGAAATCTCCCTAGGCTCTAGTCATGAGTTGCCAAGGCTCTGGAAGCCTTTTGAGTTCGCTGACTTCGAACTTCATAGTCAAAGTGGAAGTTCTCTCCTCCCTTCAGAGAAAGGCCTTCTTTGATGGCCCTGTTCTTTCCACTGGGATCTCACTCGTAGAGATCTTTCATTTAGGTCTTTTTTTTTTTTACCAAAGTGTCTTAGCTTTCCATGCCTAAAATACTCTCGTGGGCTCCTCAGCCAGATCCAAATGCTGTAAGGGCTAATTCTGAGGCCAGAGTGCTGTTTAGGATATCTGCCATTCTACGAGTCTGCTGTGTATCCCACTTCCCATGATGCATCGTTCTCTCCCTTTTTTATTCTATCAGTTAGTATTAGCAGACACTATTCTTGTTTGTGTGATCCCTTTGACTCTTAGACCTATCAGTGTGATCAATTGTGAACTGAAATTGATCACTTGGACTAGTGAGATGGTATTGGTACATGCCACCTTGATGGGATTGTATTGGAATCCCCTGGCACATTTCTAACTCTACCATGTGGGGCAAGTCCGAATGAGCATGTCCCAAATTATACATCTCCTCCCTCTCTTATTCCCACTCTCATATTTAACAGGGATCACTTTTCAGTTAAAATTTAAACACCTAAGAATAATTGTGTGTTAATGACAGAGTTCAACCAATAGTACTAGAACAAAACAAAACAAAACAATACTAAAATTGATAAAGTATTAAATTGTACATCAACAGTCAGGACAAGAGCTGATCAAGTCACTGTTTCTCATAGTGTCCATTTCACTTCAACAGGTTTCCCCTCTGGTGCTCAGTTAGTTGTCACCGATCAGGGAGAATATATGATATTTGTCACTTTGGGACTGGCTTAATTCACTCAGCATAATGTTTTCCAGATTCCTCCATCTTGTTTCCAATGGAATAAGCAAGTAATGTATAATGGCAAGGGGAAAAAGAAGGGAATGGAAGAAATGAAGGAAGGAAGGAAGGAGGGAAGAAAAGAGGAAGGAATCTCCTCAGAAGAGTCATAAGTTTTCTAACTGAGAAACACGTTATAGGAAGGAGCCCTAGGTAAACTCAGGTAGATCTTTTCATAGGTGAAAGGCAAGATATGTATGTCCTGATAGAATATAGGCCCTCGATAAATATTTGTCAATTTTGGGTCTTCATGAAAGTATTTTCCTGAAAAGAAGAGAAAATATGGATAACCTTATGAATACTCCCCCTGAGTTTTAGATGGACAAAGGCAGTTTGACATGGTGAGTCAGAATACATTGCATTCTTAATATGCCCCTTTACTGGCTGTATAATCATGATGTTTCTTAAATTCTTTCTGCCTCAGTTTCCTCATCTGTTCAGATGGACCATAATAACTACCATATAACAATTGCTGTGAGGATGAAATGATGTGACACATTTAATACAATGCTTATATTGAAAATATTGAACTAAATAACATTGATATTGGACTAGTTTACAAAAAATTATTGTTTAACACATTAAAACTGCATACAAGTCAGATCTTGTGTCACAGGTCTTTGCTAGTCTTGGCTGGTAGGAGTACAGAGTAGGCAGTGAAAATCAGACACGGATATGGTCGTACATACAAAATGCAAGCTGTGGATACAGATGTACATTTTTGTGCTGACTACAAACTGTGCGACTTCAGACAAGATACTTATCCTTGCAGGGATCTAGTGTTGTTATCTATGAAACAGGAATAATATTGTACCTCCTGGTGTGTCCTGAGGATTCTTTAGGAAATAAGAATGTGTGCACATGGTTGATAACATGTATGTACTGGCACATTGTTGATAGCTACATGAACATGGTCTATATTCCATGTGCATGTGATCTGAATGACTGGTACTCCATATGGACATAATTGGTATCACAAAGAACAGAAAAAACATGGCTGGTCCAGACGCCCTGACTTTCCCATTGGTTTTTTTTTTTTTTTTTTTTTTTTTGGTTGCTCATTTGTTCTTTCTGCTATTTTGTGGACTGTCATGGAGCTTTTGCTTCCAGTCCCAGCTGCTGCTTTCTTCTTTGCCATCCCTCCTTTTCCTGACAGCTGCTATTTTTAAAAGATTTATTTATTTATTTGAAAGGCAGAGTGACAAAGAGAGAGAGAGAGAGAAACAGAGAAAGAGATCTTCCATCTGCTAGTTCTCTCCTTCAATAGCTGCAGTGGTTGGGGCTAGGCCAGGCCAAAGACTGGAGCATGGAATTCCATCTGGGTCTCTCACATGGGCAGCAGTGGCCCAAGTACTTGGAGCATCATCTGCTGTTTTCCCAGGTGCATTAGCAAGGAGTTGGATCGGAAGTGTATTAGAGTGTATGAACTGGCAGCACTCCGACAGGATGTTGGCATCTCTATTCCACAGCACTGCCCTGTCTGCTGCTGCTTTGCTCCTAGCTGTGCTGCTCCTGTCACACCCAACTCTTTCTCCTCCAGCTGCTACAGTTCTTATAGAAGACAGACTCATTCCATGGAGCTGTCCCAAAACCCAGTGATTCCAGCAAGAAACTGGGTGCTTACTGCTCCTTCCCTTGGAGTGACTATGCCTGTACATCATCTCTGATCCCTACCTCCCTTCATACACTCATTCCCCACCTTTTATCTCCCAGAAATATTTATCCTCATGTCTGAGGATCTAGAATTCTCTTTTCATTGCCCTCACAAAGCTTACCTTGTTTTGATGCAAAGCAAACTCTAGTTACTCTCTTAATGTGCTAGAATTTTGGAGGAGTATATATAGCTTTCTGTTGAAAGTACACATATTTTGGGCACATGCTAAAGTGGAAATTTTCTTGGAAATATGTTTGTAGAGTGGGGATATGGAAGGAAACCATGAGAGCAAATATATACTTTTCTTCAATTTTTAGTCTTTTTTTTTTTTTTTTTTTTTGTGCTGGTGGCAGTAGTCGTTGCTATCAATTAGAAATGACTGGGGTCTTAGTCTTGGGAAAACTTCTCCAGATAACAGGCAGGAGATACCAATTCCTCCTGCTATCTCAGCTGCCTCAGGTGGCCTTCCTGCATGTGAGATTAGCTGAAAAATTCATGTGTGTCTGACTTCATACACATTTATATCCCGTATCCATTTCATCAGAAAACAGGAGGTTAAAACTTGTACTTACACCTTTCTTAGTCGCTGAGCAAGTTTGACTTTTCTTTTGTTCAGCAGAAAGCTTCCCTGAGGGACAGTGATGGTATCTGACCCCACAGGTGTGGATGTTGCAAGATCACACAACAGGCTGCAGTACCTGAAGTGCGCGGCATTGAAAATCCGTGCTGTGCCCAAGGAAAATCAAGTTTAGAGCCCAGAATTGTAAACAGGTATGCTGTGCACTCATCCATCTGAGCAATTTTTGTTTTCCCTAACTTACTGTCCTAATTCTTCTTATTGGAAAATGTCTGGCCTTGGAATTCAGATGCTTTGGTTGGCTGATTTCATCTACGACTTTGGAAAATTAGTTAAGCTTTCTGAGATTTAGTTTACTTCTTTGCAAAATGGAGATAATGATCTTATTGTAGGTGGTTACAGACAACAGGCATCACTTGTATACATATGAGGAGAAAGAAACTCAGAAATGTTGTCATCTACTCAAGTCATGTCGTGGGAGGAGGAACTGAAATTTGAATCTGAGTGAGGAGTGCAATGTCAAACAAGATACAAACATTTGAATGTCTTGTGCAGTACTTGATATATTCAACATTCATTGACTCTGAATATTTGTACTGGACAAACAGTGAAAACTAACCATGAGTGAAAACCGACATATCCAGTATGAGAAAATGTCAAACAAACCTGGGATCCAGTGGTTTATAGTTTTTATGTGAATACTGCCTTTGTTCATTTCCTTAAGCTTGGCCTCTGCTCTGGAATCTCCTTGCATTTTCAGGGAACATTAGGAGATTTGAGGCTTCTGGTTGCAATGAACAAGGCCTGTTGGGAACAAGGCACAAGGTCTTGGCTAAGATTCTTTGTTCGTAGCTTATTGGGGTCCAGTCCTTGAAACAGAACCTTCCGCAGCTATAAGATCCTATTGGTGACTCCGAAGCCATTGTTCTCAGGTAGTAATAAGCATGCATAAACCTCTGAGGCTTCCCAGTCACCCTTTGAAGAACAAGTACCAATAACAGTCTGGGTAACATTTCAAAACAAATTATTTAACAGAAATTTCAAAATACAGCAGCAACTACTCACCAGGTATTGAAACTGGTAAAAATCCAACAGCATGGCAACCGTTTTGATAATCCCTATTATTAAGATTCTCTGGACTTTCCTTTGTATTTATGAAGTTTGATTTCTTTACAGGCATATTTTCATTCAAGCAACCTGAGTTTTAGATGTATTTATTGCATACACTTACTGCTTTACTAATAGACAATAAAACTCTAGGCCCTTGAGTACTGATTAGGCATGGAAACATTTTTAATAGGATGGATTCGGAGGGGGAAAGTCAAGCACTATCATCTCTGTATCTTTCCTTCTTTATGAGTTTTCTACTCTTCTTTTCTCTTCCTATTCTTTTTTAAGATTAAATTTTTATTTATTTGAAAGAGTTACAGAGCGAGGTAGACACACACACACACACACACACACACACTCAGGTCTTCCATCTGATGGAAGCTAACACAGAATTGTCTCTGGGCTCCCAGAGGGCATTATGTTTTTGAATTAAATCTGACCTTTTCCACATGGTCATTTGAGGATGATGACTGATAGGTGGCATTGGGCCAGCCCTCGTTCAGTTCACAAACATCATGCTCTGTAGCTTCCTTGCGTGGCTCTTTTCATTACCGTAAAGTGATGTGGATTTGGAAGACTCAGGTGTGGCCTGACTTTTGGACTGCTCTGCCTCCGTCCATGTGTCAATAATCAGCAGGGAGCTTGCGCTCTGTAACTTAACCCCTGGCTTTTGCACACACTCACTCTTTGGCCAGTCCCTGATCATGCTTGGATTGCCTTCCACATGCCCCTCTTGTTAAAGTTGAGGCAGTGCTTTTAAAGAAAGACCAATCTGAGTGCTCTGGGGAAGAAGCAGGCTTCTTCAAATTCAATAATTCCTGGGCTTGGACTGTGGCTTGTTGGTAAGTTTTACTTTCAGAATTTCACCATGACCCGGCTTGCTCTAAGCTCTGAGGGCTCCTCTGTGGGAGGAAGGTTTTTGGTATTCAATGGATATCATCAAGTGTGGTTGCAAGGATATGCAGGTGGAATTGTAACATTCGTTTGCCCTATGATTAAAGGATAGCCTTTTGGGGATGATTTATTCTTGGAAAAGGAATGTGTGTTTTTTCATCCTTCATAGAAGGAATAAGTAACATTTCTTGATAGTGATCAGTGCACTGAAAATGTCTTAACCAAAATAACATCACTGTCACCAATAAACACTCTAGTGAAGTGTTTACAATCTTTCTTTGTGTGGGGAATAGTAAACATAGGTTTTGTTGGTTCCCTTGGTTTAACATGCATCTATAGGGATGAGAGGGTATGGTAACTGGTAATTGGGGCAATATAGGGAGTGCAGAACACATTTAAGTTGCATAGCGTAATAATCACCCAGTGAGTATTAATTATTATTATTCTGTTGTTATTTCTGTCTTGAGCAAATATTTATAGAAATTCAGCTGACTTCATCACTGTTATATATTTGATTTTTAAAGACTAAATTTATAAATTTTAGTCAGTTGTTGATCATAGAAACCTAGATGTTGAGCAACTTGACCAAAGTCATTATGGCAGTTTCAAAAATCATGTAGTAAATTCTTTGCCATTCCTCCCATCAAGAAGTAGGGCCAATTCTTTTCTCCTTGAATGTGGATAGGCTGTAGTGGTTTGCTTGTACTGAATGAAATGCAGCACTGGTGAAACCATAGGACTTCCCAGACTACGTCATACCAGGCAACATATGTGACTTGATGTAGCTCTTGAAATACTTCTCTTGGATGCCAGTGGCCATACTGTGAGAAAGTTCAGGCTAGATAGAGAGTGTAGGTGTTTTGGCCAGTGTCACTTGCTGGAGTCTCTGCTGGTAGCCAGTGTCACAGGCAGAAATATGAGTGAAGCCTCAGGAATGAAATATGAGAAAACCTTAGGGATGACTTCAGCCCCAGCCACCATGTGAGTTAACTGTATTAGAAATTCTGAACATGATACACCTATTGAGAGCACATGGAGGGAGAAAAACAACTGACTGTTGTTATTTATAACATTAAGTTGGTGTGGATATTAGGCAGCAGTAGTAACTAGAACATATAGTAGAAACAGTAGTAACTAGAACATATAGCAGAATTAGAATCCAGTGCCCTTGAGTTTGTCCATTGTTTTCATTGCTGCAGTAAGTTAATTTCTTGACTTTAATTTGTTTTAAATTAAAATTTACAAAATGATTACATTTCTGATATAGTAAGGGCCTTAGAATATTTTTAGAAAACTGCAAAGATTATACAAATATCTTTATTATACATATGAATAAATTCTGTTTCAGAGATTTCATTATTTAGGACAATTGTAAGTGGAAAGATGTAATACTTATTTAAAATTTGTTAAGTGTTTGAAGGCTGTATTATAGATTACAATGACAACAATCATAAACAGTGGTGCTTAATCAAATTGCTCCTACACATAATTCACAAATAGTGCCTGGTTTGCTCTTATCAGGTTCATGTAATCAAATAATTTGAGCTTCTGCTTGATTTTGGAAGGCCAGAACTGTTCCTGAGAAATGAATTTATTTTCTGGTATCCACTTCATTTTGTGCTTTGTCGACAGAATCAAAATGCTCACTTAAATGCATGCAGAAATGCACCCATGTATGGTTATTCATTTGTATATTTTCACATTATAGTTTGAAAGCTTTTTTCCCTTTTTCTCTAGGAAGCTACTGGGAGAAATGGATTAGAAAATTGAAAAATATAAGAGGTAGAATCGAGGTGTGTGAATAAAAGGGTATTTGCTGAAGAAGTCAGTCTTCTCTGGTTGGGTGAGGGACTGTATCCTGCTATTGACAGCAAGTGGTCATGGAGAATCCTGGGGGAAGACTGCAGGAGGGTGATGGGAATTTCTATTTTTCGCTTTTGTCCACTCTGCATATATCTGCCTGAGGGCTAGAAAGTTAATCTCAAGTTACCAGTTTTTTTTTCTTTTCTTTTTTTTTTTTTTTTTTTTTTTTTTTTTCTGCTGCTGCCAGTGGTTTTGGAAGCTGCAGATTTCTGGCTCCCTGAGACTGAGAGAAAGAGCAGTCTGTTGGCCTTCGGAAGCCACCATGCCACCATGGACAGCAATCCATACGATAAACACAGGGCCAGTCTTTCCCTCGGCAACTTTAATGGTGCCCAAATACCGCTTTCTCAATGACACATTCTTTTTTTTTTTTTTTTTTTTAAGATTTGCTTATTTATTTGAAAGTCAGAGTTACACAGAGAGTGTAGAGGCAGAGAGAGAGAGAGAGAGAGAGAGAGAAAGTCTTCCATCCGATGGTTCACTCCCCAATGGCCACAACGGCCAGAGCTGTGCCAATCTTAAACCAGGAGCCAGGAGCCAGGAGGTTATTCCAGGTCTCCCATGTGGGTGCAGGGGCCCAAGGACTTGGGCCATCCTCTACTACTTCCCAGGCCACAGCAGAGAGCTGGATTGGAAGTGGAGCAGCTGGGTCTCAAACCAGCACCCATATGGGATGCAGGTGCTTCAGGCCAGGGCATTAACCCACTGTGTCACAGTGCTGGCCCCATTAATGACACTTTCTTAAGGTTATAAACTTTTAAATTGAGTTTTAGTTGAATTATTATGTGTTTTTAAATATCTTTTGCATCGAATTGGGGTGAGATGTTGATGGATTGATTTGGGATATACAGATTGTACCCGGGTTCTGCCAGCTGCAGGAATGGAGTTGGCCATAGGAGATGGAGGGCACTATAACCTTTGTCATGTCTGAAGCCTTGGCCTAGATCAGCCAAGGAGGGGAGTGCCTGGTGTTTTCTGTTTTCTTCTTTATTTTCTTTTTTTTTTCTTTTTTTTTTTTTTTGACAGGCAGAGTGGACAGTGAGAGAGAGAGACAGAGAGAAAGGTCTTCCTTTGCCGTTGGTTCACCCTCCAATGGCCGCCGCGGCCGGCGCGCTGCGGCCAGCGCACCGCGCTGATCCGATGGCAGGAGCCAGGAGCCAGGTGCTTTTCCTGGTCTCCCATGGGGTGCAGGGCCCAAGCACCTGGGCCATCCTCCACTGCACTCCCTGGCCACAGCAGAGGGCTGGCCTGGAAGAGGGGCAACCAGGACAGAATCCGGCGCCCCGACCGGGACTAGAACCCGGTGTGCCGGCGCCGCTAGGCGGAGGATTAGCCTAGTGAGCCACGGCACCGGCCTCTTCTTTATTTTCTTGGTTTGCAGCACAGATTATAGTAGGAGTTTCTCTGATTATGAGAAGAGAGTGAGCTAGCTACCTATATTGTGACCCTGAGGTTCGGAGTTGAGTCATGAGGAAGAAATCCCTTTAGTGTTGGTAAACTTATTTGTAATATCCATCATCTGTGAGATCATACTGTGTGACTTTGCTTCCTGGAGCCTCAGTTTATCATCTTTATTTTCTTTCAAAGTTTTGTTTTTTTAAAGAGTTTATTTATTTGAGAAGTGGCGGGGTGGGGGGCGGGGAGAGAAAGGCAGACAGAGGTTTTCAAATGACTGCAATGGCCAGAGCTGGGCTGATCCAAAGCCAGGAGGCAGGAGCTTCTCCCAGGTCTCCCATGTGGGTTCAGGGGCCTAAGCACTTGGGCCATCTTCTGCTGCTTTCTCAGGCTATCAGCTGGCAGCTGGATAGAAAGAAGAGCAGCTGGGACAGGAACCAAACCAGCACCCCTGTAGAATGCTGGCAATGCAAGTGGAGGCTTAACCTTACACCACAGTGCCAGCCCCGTTTCCTCATCTTTAAAATCAGAGTAATAATAACTACTTTATCAATTACATGAGATAAATTTCAACAGTTACCATTCAGTGTTTATTTTTGGCTTCATTTTGGTTTTGAATAACAGATCTAGTTCAAAATTTGAATTAAATCCAGTGATAAGTGGATAAAAAGCAACTAGGATTATTCAATTTTGATATAAACTTTCAAGTTTGAGAAAATTTAACTCTGATGTAAATAGGAATTTTGTCTGCCTATATTAAATTAATAGTTCTGTTTCAAAAACTCTCTTAACTTGTGCCTCTCCCTGACATTTTCCTGGGAAAAGCAATACTTTATTCCATATAAATCAGTCTCAGATAAACTTACAACAAGTCCTGTTAACATGTCAGAAGATTAAAGCATATTACTCTAGTGAAGCTAAATTTTTCTTGAAGTAATTACTGTTGAGTTCCTTATTGCAAACATTCCAATCTGTGTCACGAAGGCAGATGAAGCCAGTGATGGTAGGTTCATTTGCACTCATTTACTTGCATGGGATGAATTCAGGATAGCAGTGTCATTCATCCCTGTTTTCCTTCCGTTTCATGAGATTTCAATCCTGTAAGCCAATCAAATGCAATCCAATTAAAGTTGCTGGTGTAAACTCAGAAGACCTGATCTCTTACATTACGGAGAGGCTGAGATTTCTTTCTTTTAGATTACTTTAAGAGCTCAGAGAGGAAACTTATATCAATTTTGAAGAACAAAGAACGAAGGAGTAGTTGCATAGAAGGTAAAAATCTCCTGCTGTCGGGATTGTGCTTGGAAGTCATTTGGAAGGCAATATCCTGGAGCCTGACATTTGTGTCAGCAAATTTGTGTGTCCAGTTCCCCTACTGTTGGAGCAGATGGACCTCTCTTTTGTGGAGCACCACGGGAACAGGTTGGCTTGCACGTAGGGCCAGTTGTATTCATACAGCTCTGTGTAAGCCCATGCTCACTCCTACTGTTGTGAGGTGAGACGCCTCTGGGAATCTACCGAGTGGGTGGCAGAGTTGGGCCTGCTGTCACTCACACTCTCAGGTGTGCAGGCATGAAGGATAATTTTGGTTGGAATCAATTACTGCACTATTTGTGCAATATTTCTTTGTCTCCCAGTCTCCCTGGCTTTATCTCTTTTACCTGAGAGCTTATATTTAAATTTTAAAAAGTTAAACATATGTATAATGGAACTCTCTGGAATATAGGCTTGTCTGTATTTTTAAATTCCTCTGTTTTCGGAATCAGGATTTATTCGTGTTTCTGATTGACTTCTCTCCTTATCCCTAGAGCTCAGAGTCTCAGATTCGGAGGCAGGCTAAGACAAGCTTGCTGGATGCTGGCGTATGGTCTCGGGTCTCTGAGACATTGATCCTTAGGAGTGTCTGCTCAGCTCCGCAGGGATCAGGGAGCTTTCTTAGGTGGTCTGGGGCTGTCTCTTTTGTTAAAAAATGTTCAGCCTTTTCCTCTGTCATACTGAATAATTTAGTTAATACAGTCAACTACAGTCATTCAAGAAATTTCTTTTCATTTGTGTCTCATCAAAGCAGAGACACATTCTCTATTCATTCAGATAAAGATTTTTTTTTGACAGTGCCAACTAAGAGTGACTGTGTCTTATGGTAAAATTGGACATTTTAAAGGAACCTGTGAATTCTGAAATTTTGAAGTGTCATGTGCAGTGAGGGGAGCACTGGACCTGTAGGCAGCTGAATGCTACTTAAACGCCAGGCTGCACGTAATGAAAGCTGGTACTTCCTAAAGTCAGATCCTGTTATAAGAGTTTTTTGTGTATTAGCTCATCTGTAGGCTTCTCCTAAATCCTGTGAGAAAAGGCTATTATTTTTTATCTCTATTTTAAAGTAGTGGAAACAGGCACAGAGAAATTACACATTTGCTTAAAGCCATGCAGCTTCAAACTAGCAGAACTGGGATTTTTTTTAAAAAAGTTTGTTTATTTATATATTGGAAAGGCAGAGTGACACACAAAGAGAGAAAGAGAGTGGTAGAGAGAAATTTTTCATCTGCTAATTCATTCCCCAGAAGCCCACAACAGTTGTGGAGGGGCCAGAACAAAGCCAGGAGCCAAAGCTCCATCCGGGTATCCCTTGTGGGTGGCAGAAAGCAAACACGTGGTATCAACTGCTTCCTCTCAGGTGCAATGGCCGGAAGCTGAATCAGGAGGGGAGGTGTGGCCCAATCCCAGACACTCCCTATGGCTTATCCTGATGTACCATAATGCCCTCCCCCACAGTTAGAATCTGAACCTAGGCAATATGACTCAGGGCCTACCAACCTAGCTGCTGTTAATTTCTGTTTCCCCTCTACCCTATCTCATTTAATTTTCTTAACAACTCTGTGCGGACACTACTGTTAGCCGCAGTTCACATATGAAGTTATCAAATGAACTCAAATTTACTTGCTGATTAAGGGGAAGATCTAAGACTTGGGTTTGGATTTCTCCCCAGAGTAATAATCATCAAAATTCTGTTTCAAAGAGACACTTACTGATTGATCGTTAGCTACTGTTCTGCTCCCCATAATTGTGCTTAAAGAAAACCCATTTTCATGAGTTTTTCAGGTCTTCCTCTCTTGGAGGCCTCCTCCTGACTCAACAGCAGGAGGTTTACAACTTCTGATTTCAGCAAATCTTGCTTTGCTTACAAGTAAGGGAAAGACAGACAGACAAACTTGAGTTTAGGTTGGGTTATGCCCCATACAAGTTCTGTGATTTCCTGTCAAGAACATATTCTTCTAGAACCTCACTTTCCTTATTTTTAAAGTGAGGATGATGATACAATTGAGGGTGGGAGAAGCTGCGATAGTAAAGGAAAATGCTTGTTCCTTCCACATTGTTCTTGCAGGGAGTAAGGGAGTCTGTTTGGCTCATTTCCCTCTTTCATTTTCTGGGAGATCATAGAGCAAACTGCAAACCTTGGAAGAGTTACTGTCCTTTCCTAAGCATGGAGCTTACTTCCCTGGGGGGGACTTGGACACTGATTTGCCTCATCAATCTATGTGGTAGAGAAGTTTCTAATTTTCTTGAAATTTTGCTTGAGAGCCCAGCCTTAGGTAGAACCAGGAGGGGAAAAGAAAGGTACTTAAAAATAACATCAGATATTTTTGCAAAAGTGACAAATTGTTTTAACGGAGAGGAATATTTCCTACAACAAGCTACATCACAGCTCCTTTTGATGAGTTTTTTTTTTTAAAGATTATTTATTTATTTGAGAGGTAGAGTTACACACAGTGAGACAGAGAGACAGAGAGAAAGGTCTTCCATCCACTGGTTCACTCCTCAGATGGCTGCAATGGCCAGAGCCAAGCCAATCTGAAGCCAGGAGCAAGGAGCCAGGAGCCCCCTCTGGGTCTCCCACATGAGTGCAGGGGCCTAAACATCCACTGCCTTCCCAGGCCATAGCAGAGAGCTGGATTGGAAGAGGAGCAGCTGGGACTAGAACTGACGTCCATATGGGATGCCGGCACTGCAGGTGAAGGATTAACCTACTGCGCCACAGCACTGGCCCCTTGATGAGGTTTTATTCCTATTACATACTTACAACCTGAGCTCTTTTAATGCAGAAGGCCCAATAATATATAAGGGATGAAATATTTTTAAAAAAACTCATTAAACTTTGACTAAATATTGTCCAACATTATCCAAAAATCCATATATATTATTCTGGGAGGCCTGGGGTGCAAACAAGTGAGGATGCAAGTTGGGCTGTGATTATGAGGAATGGGATTTATGAGATAATCTGGTACCAATGGAAGGGAACTATGGTGAGAAGCTGGTATGTGGAGTAAATGGTGGGTAGACTGGCTCTAGGTACTAGGAAAAGGGCGATTAAGCTGGGACTCAGTTTTTTTGTTTCTCTATAGTTTTTGTTTCTGCCTCATTCCTATTTTAGTTTTCTATTACTGGGCAGCGATTCTGTGGGTGGGTGGGTTTACTACTGGTTTTGCCTGTGCACATTCAGGTTGCTACAGTGAACTGTACAGTTGGTTGGAAGCTGGGCTCATCTGGGATAGCTGTTATAGTTGGGCTTCTTTCTTCTTTTAATCTTTGATTTTCAAGGAAGCTATCCTGGGCCATGGTAGGGAAGCATTCCAACAGGACAAGCCCCAAACACATTAGGTCTTTTAAAACCTCCATTTCTCTCATGTTTGTAGACAGCACATTATCCGAAGAAATTCATGTTACCAAGCTCGGAGTCAATGCAGTCAGAGACCCAATTAGTGTGAATACTGGCATGAATGATATATTGGGAGTGATTCATCCACAAGTGTCTAATAGTCTGCTCTCTACTCTGTCTTTTTTCCCTATGCAAATGTGATCGCACCTTCTAAGATTCTCAAAGATTTACCTAATTATGCCACATGGGTAATGTTTGTGAATATGTGATCTGAATCAAATCCAATATAGATGAAGTCTTGGGTTTCAGCTCTTCTTGATCCTGAGAACTATGACCTAAAATGATAAGTTCCTTGACCCTCCATGTCTAATACACAATGGTAGGACAGAGGACACAGTTGAGGTAACCACAGTATATACTCATTCTGAAAGGAGAGGGGTAGGCAGGCCCAGCTAGCAATCATTGCCCCATAGCAGTCCTGAACATCAGCCAGCCATAAAATGTCAGTGCTTATTCTGTGGAAGGAAATATTCTGAAATGGGACTAAGTTCTGCTCCCGTAGAGTGGTTCTCTAATCCATTGTTCGCTGTGACTCTTAGCTCAGCCCTGGGGTCTTCCTTTTTCTAAAAGAAATGGCCTGTTTGCAGCTTAGTGACTTTCTCAACCTGCTTCCTGATTGTAGAGCACTGGGGACCTGGAACCTCTCTTCATTTTGAAATTTCTCTGCCCCCTTTAGTTTCACCGTTACAACATTTTATATATCCCGCTCAGTGGAAATGTTATGAATTTGATTAGGTTGACTTTATGCCCCTAAAGTCACTCTCATTTTTTGAAGATAGAGTTCTCTCTATTTTGGGCTGAGTGTCAGGGTGCTGTGGGACCTTGCCTTTAAGATTTTAGGAATATCTTTGGTCTATTTGAGAGGGTCTAATGAGGCACTCTGTTGAGCCTTTCTGAAGTCTTCACAAAAGGTCTTATAGATAAACCTTTGATTTGATCTCCATCCTGAGGCTATTTCTTATTTTTTGAATCTTTTGCTGACTGAAGATGGTGAAAATGTGAGATGGTTACATTTCCAACCCAGTAATTCTAGTTCTTTCATATTTCCTTGAAATTCTGTTTGCAAACTTAATAGTTCTATCCATAGCTAATCTCTTTCTTCTTTATAAAAGACAGTCAGTTGTTGCTTTCAATAGTTTGCCTGGAAATCTCCTCAAATGCACAAATCCATTTTGTATCTTTCAAATTAATGCAGGCAATGGGTTCCCCAACTGATTTTATTACAAATTGTGAGCCAGTGTCTTCCCAGTCTCTCATGGCAGACTCCTCACTATGACAAACAGAGTTTCAACTCCCTAAAGATATCCATGTTCTAGTCGTAAGAAATCATGACTATGCTACCTTAATGACAATAGACTTTGAAGATGTGGTTAAGTTAAAATCTTGGGATAGGAAGGTTGTCCTGGAGTAGTTGATAAGCCCAGTGTAATGGCAAAGACCCTTATAAAGAGAAGGGAAGAGAAAGGCAGGAGAGGGGCAGAGAGGGAAGGAAATACGATAATGGAGAGGAGAGGAGGGAAGGAGAGAGGGGGAAAGCATGACTGGAAGAAAATGCACTGATATTGATGGATTTGAAGATGAAACAAGGGACTACAAGTCAAGACATGCAGGCTGCAAAGCCAGTGTCTGCCTTGGTGGAAGGAGAGAAGGAAAATAAATGCAGGCAGACTCTAGAAGAAGGGAAATGAAAGGGAAGAGTTCCTTCCCTAGAGCCTCCCGAAGGCAGGTAACTGCCCTGAGTTCATCTCTGTAGGATCCATTCTGGCCCTCAAATTTTCAGGACTGTCAGATAATAATCTATGTTATTTGAAATCACTAGTGGTGGTGATTTGTTACAGTAGATGATTGAGCCCGTCTCGTTTAATAACTTCAAGTAGACAGAAATGGGGATTGAGGGATTCCCAGGAGTAGATAGAGTCAGAGAAACAAGGGTGCCATTCTTTTTTCTCTAGCTCCGCCCAACCCCCTGAAGTGCAGGAGGCCAATTGGTGATTTATTGTTTTTATTGCAAAGATTTGTCACGTAGAGTAGTTTAGTGCTCCACTAGAATTTCTGTGAGCTATTGGTCTTTAGTGGGGGCTGTTTTAAGTCTTTTCTAAATATGTTTTTAAAGTTTTATTTAATTGATATGTAGAGCAACAGAGAGAGGATTCCACAAACAAAGAGAGAGATTTTCTATCCACAGGTTCACTCCCTCAAGTGCCCATAATAGCCAGGGCTGGGCCATACTAAGAGCATGGAACTCCATTCAGGTCTCCTACATGAATGGCAGGAATCCAAGGTCTTGGGCAACCATTTGCAGCCTTCCTGGGTGCATTAACAGGAAGCTGGATCAGAAATGGATCAGAACTGGCACTCTTATAGGAAATACAGGCATTAGAAGTGGTGGCTTAACCCACTGTGCTACCATATCTGCCCCTCTAAATATTTTTATTTCTATCCAATTCTTATCCACTAAAAAAAGAAAATGATTCATAAAAGATATTGTTTGGTAACACAATCTAGCAGAGAAAGTGTTAAGATCCATGTAAGTTAGCATAGCTAAAATTTATGTTATTATCTTAACCATGAAATTTTAATAAATCAATGAACAAATGAGGCTGGTGTGATGGAGTCACAACCTGCACTTCTTTTGTCTGTCAAGTTCTATGCTGGAATGATTACTAATGATGGCTACTTAATGTATTCAGGTGGAAAAATGCTAATCTGCAGCAGGGGGATAGCAGCTCTCACTTTGAATCTTACTCTGGGGTGGAATTGAGCCAATCAACACACCTGAGTGCAAAATGTTCACTGGGGGCTGGGATATCAGGGACACACTTGTAGGTAGTTTGCTCACTCACAGAACAATCCAGGGAAGTGTCGTGACTAGACTGAACAATCTTTGGTTTGACAAACGGACATTCAAGTAATTTATAATAAACTGCTCGTGAGTTCCTAATTTAATTCCTTATTTGAACTGCTCTGAGCAGAGCATTAACATGTCTTGGGGGAATATTACAGTGAAAATGAAAATTATAAGTGGAATTTCCATCTTTTCTTCAGCTAGAAGACAATGCCTATCATTCATGAGTCTAAGATTAGTCATTTATTAATTAATAAAGACATACTTCTTGACTGTTCCAAAGAGTATGTGTGTGGTCAGATGGAGGATAAGTTCTGCACTGGCAAAGGGATAACATGTTGAGGTGCTGTTATATGATTAATAACTGGATCTCAGGGAAGAAAGAAGAAAAAGGCCCTGATTAGCATTGCTTGCCAATTTTCATGCTGTAAATACTCCCACCATGACCAGTTTCAACCTCCCTAACTGGGTGTTGTTGAACACAAATTTCAAAAGAAATGTGCCTGATTGGTCCTCATCAGGTGATACAAAGTGACACCAACACTTACATCATGAGAAGAAATTTCAGAGCGTATGTAGTATACCATAAGAGACATATCATAACTAGAAGATAAAAATGACCATTAAGCCCATGTACACATATCTCAGGGCCTACTGCATGTGTCACTTAGCAATATGGTATAACTTGATGTAAGGCTTTTTAGTACTGACCTGAGATTTCCGGGTCTATATGACAGTGGAACCTAAATTATGGTTTCCTTGCAGACAGGGCCACCTTAGCACAGATACAATTTTCATGAACCTTAAAACAAAGCTTACCGTCATAAGAATAGCTTAAACTCCCTTTGTGAAAAACAAAAAAAAAAAACAAAAACAAAACAAAACAAGAAACCAAACTTGGTAACTGTTACAGATTGTGGGTATAATAAAGGGGGAAGAGCGCTCCAAACTCTGAGAATGATCTCTGGATGGACATCCTCCCAATCAGGTGGTCATCTGACCCCTGACTCTCTCTGGCTCATGTGACTGCCCAATCCAGAAGCCATCTTTTTTAAAATTATTATTAAATTCTTTATTTAAGTATATCATATCAGATTAGGACAATGATAAGATTTCTCCATTTGCACATATTTCTATTGGAAAAGCTTGGGAAAAGTTTCACTATTGGAAGATACAACCCTTGAATATCCAGAAGAGTCTTATAACTTTCTTCTGTATAACAGAAGCATGTAAATTAAATGATATTCCCTGCACAGATTTTTTTCCCCTCAAAGAAATTTATAGCAAATAATTCCAGCTTGAAAAAATTTATAAACCCACTTATAAATATCTTAATGGAAGAGTAAAAGGAACATAAATTTAAAAACCCTCAATGAAAAAATGGCTACATTATGAGCTCTTAGGAGTCAGATAACAGAGATGAGTCTTAAGAAGTCTGAAGTTCTTGAATCTGTGTAAGGTAGCAACTGATTTCAGAAATAGAATGCAATTACTGCTGGAGCCACGGCTCACTAGGCTAATCCTCCGCCTTGCGGCGCCGGCACACGGGTTCTAGTCCCGGTTGGGGCGCCGGATTCTGTCCCGGTTGCCCCTCTTCCAGGCCAGCTCTCTGCTGTGGCCAGGGAGTGCAGTGGAGGATGGCCCAAGTGCTTGGGCCCAGCACCCCATGGGAGACCAGGATAAGTACCTGGCTCCTGCCATCGGATCAGTGTGGTACGCTGGCCGTGGCGGCCATTGGAGGGTGAACCAACGGCAAAGGAAGACCTTTCTCTCTGTCTCTCTCTCTCACTGTCTACTCTGCCTGTCCAAAAAAAAAAAAAAAAAAAAAATGCAATTACTACCAGGGCCAGGGAGAGTGCTCCTTACAGCAGTTAAGACACTGCTGGGGACACTCACATCCCATGTCTGTGTGCCTGGATTCAAGTCCCAGCCCTGTTGCTAATGTACAGCAGATCCCTGCCACATACATAGATCTGGCAGAGCTCTGGGCTCCTGGCTTGAGCCTTGCCCCTGTCTTCTCTTGTCTCCTGTCTGCACCTTGTAAAGGCACTACCAGACTAAAGTGTCCGGACATCAGAGAGCATCTCAGATTCACCTTTGAAGCAAATCAAACCACGGGGGAGTAGTTGTCCTGGGGAAAATGGCTAATGAGGACTATTTAGGACGAACAAGTGCAACACAGGAGCAAAAGCCACACAGTCTTTTACATTTAGGACCCTTCAAACACCTGTGTTTGGACTGTAAATCATTGTAGTTACAAGGAAAGTGCTGTAGTTTGGCTATTGTTTGTCCCCCAGAGGTTCATGTGCTGGAAACTTGGGCCTTGATGTGGTCGTGTGGAGGTGGTAGAACTTTAGGAGTGGGGTGGAGTAGAATGTGAGTAGGTCATGAAGGCTCCATCCTTGGAAAGGATTAATTTTGGCCTCATAGAATGAGTCAGTTCATTAGATAATGGGTCGTTGTGAAAAGAGTGAACCTGGCCCCTTCCTGATTTCATACATCCCATCTTGCCATGGGCTCAGTTCCTCTCACATTCATTCCTACCCTGACTCCATGGGCCATACTATGGTGCAGCCAGAAGTCCCTCCCCAGAGCCAGATGCTGGTGCCAGGCTTTTGTATCTCCAGAACTGTGAGTTAAATAAACCTCTTAATGGCATAAAATACCTAGCTGTGGGCATTTGTTATAGTGATCTAAAATGAATGAAGTGAGAAAGTGAATTGTTTAAGGTATTCACTTCCTTTGTTTTAATTTTGTTGCCTTTTTTTTGGGTATTTTTCTCCAGATGAAAAACAATTAGAAATTTCAGTGTTTTATATGAAGGACAATGCCATTAATATTCTCCTGGATCTGCTTTATATGAAAAACCACAAAACTTAACTCCCTCAGAACTCAAGTGTGGAGAAGGTGAAGCAGCCATTCTACTGACAAACCCATCTGGGTGACTGGAACACTGGCTGGCTTTTTAAAAATTGAATTGTGATTCCAGTGTTAATTTTTTAGAGATGCATTATATAAGAGATTAGAGAATGCTTTTTCAGGGATTCATTTAAATCAATTATGAATAAGTTGACATCCCTGGGAAGCTGCTGAATATTTGATTGTGTGTATGGATGGTACTTGTAATTGGAGACAGTTAAACTCACCTACTTAACCCATTTCTTCCCCAGTGCAGCTTCCCAACCCAATCAATCTTAGAGTTACTATGTTAAAAAATTATTCTAGAACCACTCAAAACAGAGTGGGAGCAAGAGACATACATGCTATAATTTCACTGCTCTGAGTTTCTTAAGGTGGTTGTTGGAAGAACCAGGTTGACTTGGAGCCTTTAGAACCTGGGGGAAATATATCCTGTCCAGGGGCCGTTTGAATCAGTTGATTTGTCAGGGAAACAAATGCCCTGTGTGTTTCCTCCAGAAAGAATATTCAGTAATAACTTGAGGAATACAGTACTGTGTGAGCCCCTGAGAAGGCCTAGAGTGATCCTGCTCCTCAAAGGTTCTGGGATGGGGCCAGCATTGTGGAGTAGTGGGTGGAGCTTCTACCAGTGATGCCAGCATCCATTATGGACACTGGTTCTTGTCCTGGCCCAGGACAATCTAACTCCCTGCTTAAGGCCTGGAAAAAGCAGTGGAAGATGGCTCAAGTGTTTAGGTCCCTGCCACCCATGTGGGAGACCCAGATGAAGCACCTGGCTCCTGGCTTCTGCCTGGCCTATGCTGGCTATTGTGGCCATGTGGGGAATAAACTAGCGAATGGAAGGTCTCTTTCTCTCTCTCGCTCGCTCTTTCTTTCTCTCTTTCTTTTTGTCTCTTCTGTTCTCCCTGTAATTTTGACTTTCAAATCAATCAATCAATCAATAAATATTTTAAAAGAAAAGATTTTGCATTGACTGTACAATGTGATGGTTTCTGTTACTACAGGCAACAGACTAATCCTAAATTACCTATCATAGATCACATATTGAATGAAACTAGGGTGGAGTGTGAGAAGGCTGATTAAGTCCCATGCCTCACTAGGATGTTCAGTAATATGTGTTAAAAAATCTTCTCAGTTGCTTATAATACCTAAGAAATGGAAACAATGTAAACATCCTCCAACTGAAATCCAAAACAATAAATGTCTTAGTCATATAATAGATCCTATATAATCACACACAAGTCCATGTATCTTTATTTTTTTTAAGATTTTTATAATTTACTTGAAAGAGAGAGTTACAGAGAGAGAGAGAGGTACAGACACAGAGAGAGGTCTTCCATCCGCTGGTTCACTTCCCAGATGGCCGCATCGGCCGTAGCTGCGCCGATCTGAATCCAGGAGCCAAGAGCCTTTTCCAGGTCTCCCACTTGGCTGCAGGGGCCCAAGGACTTGGACCATCCTCTACTTCTACCCCAGGCCATAGCAGAGAACTGGATAGGAAGAGGAGCATCTGGGACTAGAACCGGCACCCATATGGGATGCTGGCACTTCAGGCTGGGGCTTTAACCTGCCGTGCCACAGTGCCGGCTCCTATGTATCTTTCTTTCTTTCTACCTATCATCTATTTATGTACCAACCTACCTGCCTATCATATATTTATCTATCTATACTACATGAGTGAATAATATATAATTAAATAAAGACCATTTATATATCTCATCTATGTAAATGAAATAGTGATATCTATATAATATAGAAAATGACAGGAGGGACTAATTAAATGGGAGTTACAGATATTTTTCTCTGTTTCTCTACATTTCTACATTGAATAGATACAATATTATAATGAAATAATAGCAAAAAGTTAAAAATGAAAAAAGAAAGTTGCCACAAATGCTCAGTTTATGAGAGATGTTTGTGAGGTGCTCAGTATGTCCCTGACCTCCTACACTTTCGACATTTTCCCCCATTGCCACACGTCCTCCTGGGAATGTGGGGGTCCAATGTGGTAGATTCAGTGATTTCTGCTTCCTACTCCTGGCTTTGGTTCCTATACCTAAGGATTCTCCTCAAGACCATTTTGTGATAATGGAGAGTGGGGCACTTGAGTTTTCTTTTTTTTTTAAGGTTTATTTATTTTATATGAAAAAATTAGAGAGAAGGAGAGATAGATAGATAGATGATAGATGGATTGATCTTCCATCTGCTTGTTCACTCCCTGTATGGCTGCAGTGGCCAGGGCTGGGCCAGGTCGAAACCAAGAACCAGAAGCTTCTTCCAGGTTTCCCACGTGGGTACAGGGGCCCAAGCTCTTGGACCATCTTCCATTGCTTCCCCATGTGCATCAACTGGGAGGTGGATTAGAAGTGGAGCAGCCAGGATGCTAATCAGTGCCCATATGGGTTGTTGGCATTACAGACGGAAGCTTTACTCATGACACCACAGTGCCAGCACCTTGAGTTTTCTTATGAAGGTCGGGGATGATGGAACAATTTCAAAAATCACAGGAAGGAAGAGGGTCGCTGCTGGAATCCAGTGTCTGCCATGCATACGACAGAGCCTCCTGGTCAATATCTTCAGTGATGGAGACCCCAGACTAGCTCTGTTTGCCTTGTCTTGTCTTCTACCTCATTCTGTGATACACTCCTGGCACGGAAGACCTCAGAGCTGGAGAAAGACTCAAGTAGCTCATCGGGATGCAGGTGCCCCTCGGCTCAATCCTACTTAATGTCTATGTCAGCATATCCCTCATCTCCTCTAAGTCTCAGGCCACAGGCTGTGTTTTAGCTTTCCTAAATGGAAGCATGTCTCAAGAGGAGGATTAGCCAATTGGCTAAAGAACAAAGAATCAATTTAGTTTAAAATAGTTCTTTTAATGGTGGTATTTTGCATCCACAGTAATTTTCCAAGGCACTGTGTGCTTTGTGTAAGATCCTTGGGGAGCCTAGAGTGGGCTTGCCTGTTACCATTAGCTAGGGAGAGTTTGCCAGGGACCCCCCACTTTTTGTTGGCCTGAGAATCTGAGGCAGAAAATGATGGGACTTTTAAATGATCTTAAATGCAATGACAACTGCTCAGGGTGCTTCTTGGGTGTCTGATCTTCAATAAAAAGAAGAAAGGAAATTATCAAAGGCTGTAGAGGGAGGATAGCTAAAGAGTTTATAGCCCTGCCTATACCCCGAATAATTGATTATAAGAAACTATCTAACAAGGTCTCCTGGCACTGAAATCTATCCTGAGCAACACAGGGACTCATAACTGATGTTTTAAAGTAAAAGTCCCTCTTTGCATGGTTAGCCAAATAATTGGGACTTGTATCTCATTTGAACTAGAAAATTGAATTTAGGCAGCGCTCTTTCCAAACAGAAATCAGGCATAATGCCAAACATTGTAATAAATGATGAAGGTAATTGTCAATGTTTCCTTTTTTCACAACAGAATTTGTCTTCCTTGACTTGCCCCAGGATTAAGTGATATATACAATTCTAGCAATATATTTGAACATAAAAAAGTTAAGTAGGTTTTGCTCTAGACTTTAAAATGTAAAGTAATACACAGGCTGATACATACAGAAAAAAAAATAAATGCACTAAAAATTTCTGAGCAATTACCGAGTTCCAAAACTAGGCTCTTCAGGCAATAATTACTAAATGTAGCGTGATGATTATTCCTACTTATCAGATCCAAAAAAAAAAAAAAAAAAAAAGAGACCAAGGAGTTGGATGATTTTTGAAGACCTTCTAGTTTGAAAGTGGTTAGGCCACAGCTGGTATTGTGGCATAGTGAATAAAGCCAGTGTTGCAGACAGTTCCAGTCCCAGATACTCTACTTCTGATCCATCTCTCTGCTAATAGCCTCCCACATGGGAGATACAGATGTAGTGCCTGACTTTGGCCTGCTTCAGTCCTGCCCATTGCAGCCTCTTGGGAGAGAATTAGTAGATGGATGATCCCTCTCTGTCTGTCTCTTCCTCTCTCTAATTCTCACTTTCAAATAATTAAATAAATAAATCTATTTATTTTTTAACAAAGGAGAGTGGCTTGGCCGATTTTGGACTTTCTAGCTTGAAAGGTACCTGGCCTCCAATGAGTCATGTTTTCCTCCAGACATATAAAGAGCACATAGTCGGATAAGCCTCTGTCTGCAGGGCCAGAATCTGATATGGGTGCTGATTCGTGTCCTGGCTGCTCCTCTTCTGACCCTGCTCTCCGCTATGGCCTGGAAAAGCAGTAGAAGATGGCCCAAGTGCTTGGGCCCCTGAATCCATATAGGAGACCTGGAAGACGCTCCTGGCTCCTGGCTCCTGGCTTCCAATTGGCTTAGATCCAGCCACTGTGGCCAGTTGGGGAGTGAATCAATGGATGCAAGACCTTTCTCTCTGTCCTCTCTCTGTAACTGTACCTCTCAAATAAAATAAAATAAAATAAAATAGAACACTTATATAAACTCAGAGTTGTATTTTAGAAAATTTGAAGTTATCTAAAAAGGATGTGTTCCTTAGGACAAAGTAGTTGTGTAAGCTGAAGAAAAGAAGTTTCTGGGAAGTGCAGTATATTCTGAGCCCACAAAATGATGCAGGAACTTACAACCCAAGGAGGATGGCAGTGTTAGGTAATGCATAGAAATGTCCGGGTGACAGTAGCGAGAAGGAGGTCAGTCATGAGTTCTTTGGAGCCACGGTCCTGACTTAAGTCCTCGCTGCCTGACACTGGGCCTCCTTTGCATATCCCTGGTGCTCAATAAATATTTCTGAACTAATCAATAAATTATGTACTTCAGGACACTGACGACCTAGAATGAGGCTGAACTTACCAGGATACAGAGTTTCGGTTTTCCTGTCCTGGGTAGTACTCGTGCTACCTCCCATGTAGTTTTATTTAATCTAGGAAAAAGTCCAACCTAGAAAATTTTAGTCCCGGAGTTCTGAACCAGAGGCTCCTACATGACCCTTGTCAGAGACAGAGGGTCTTTTTCTATAGGGAACCTATTATAATGCTTAAACACAGTGTGTGTACATTTTTATAAGGGAAGAGAATCTATTGCTGTTATCAGATTTTGAAGGGGGATTTTAAATTATAATAATAATAATGATAATGATAAGGATAAGAGGAAGTAATCAGAAAACAAGGAAGATTCACACATTTCCCTTTCCATTACAAGGCATTTCCTTCTCTCCAAAGTGTCAGGTTTATTCTTTACCACATTCTTTTGCTTATGCTGTCATAGATGCTGACATTTAAATGCTTCTGTCCTTAAGTGTTATCGCCTTACCATTTTGTTCAACTGACTCCTCTGTATCCTTTGGCAACCAGAACTTTGTTTTTCCATTTACTTTCTTGACTGCCTTAGGTCCTGTTGGTTTAATTTCTTCATGCTCCAAATTCTTATCGAACTTATAGGTTATCCTCTGTAGCTTATCATTTAAATAAATATTGTCTACTTGTTTTTTATAAATATTTATTTGTTTACTTGAAAGTCAGAATTTCAGAGAGAGGAAGAGAAAGAGAGAGAGAGATATTTCCATCTGGTTGTTCACTATCTAGTTGGTCACAACAGCAAGTTCTGGGCCAAGTGAGAAACTGGAGCCAGTCTCCCATTTGAGTTTCAGGGGACCAAACACTTGGGCTATCTTCTGCTGCTTTTCCCAGGTGATTACCCGGGAGCTGGATCAGAAGTGGAGCAGCTGGGACATGAACTGACACTCATATGGGATGCTGGCATGGCAGGCGGAAGCTTTATGGTGCCACAATGCCAGTCCTAATATTGTCTATTCTTATTATTTCATGAAGTTGATTTTTTAAAAGATTGATTTATTTATCTGAAAGAGTTACAGAGATAGGGAGAGAATCAGAGAAAAAGATCTTCTGTTCGCTAGTTCACTCTCCAGGGCTGGGCCAGGCCAAAATCAGGAACCAGGAGCTTCTTTCAGGTCTCCCACAGGGGTGGCAGGGGCCTAAACACTTGGATCATCTTACACTGCTTTTCCAAGGCCATTAGCAGGGAGCTGGATCAGATATGGAGCAGCCAGGACTCCAACCTGTGCCCATATGGGATGCCTGTGTGGAAGGTGGCAGCTTTACCACTATGGCACACACTGGCCCCAAAGTTGATTTTTTTAATGCCAATGGAAAAATCGATTGATGGATACAGGTATCACATTGTAGAATAGTAATTCACAGCACACACTTCACTGAATCTTTTCCCCTTACTGTGTATCCTTGGGTAATTTACTAACCTGTAATTTTTTGAATTTTTTCTTTTTACAATGATAATACAAGCAAAACTTAAACCATTCAGTTGATGGAAAAAGAAATGAAACAATGCATAAAATGTCTTTGAACAGTCATTGATAATACTAATTGATTTGAACTATTGTAAAATTACTCATCATTATCTACTGTTTCTCCTGAAGCAGTATGAGAGCCCCTCTGCTCCCCCTCTTTAACTCTGAGACATCAGGAAAGTCATTTAGCTCTATTCAGCCACAGATTCCTCATCTTTGAAGCTACACTGGAACCTCAAACTCACATCAAATCCAGCAAGGCCTTTCCCTGGATTTTCAAACTGAAACACTATTCCCATGTTGCGATATTGAAAGGGTCTGAGCCGGTGCCGGCTCACCGGGTTCTAGTCCTGGTTGCTCCTCTTCCAGTCCAGCTCCCTGCTTTGTCCCAGGAAGGCAGTGGAGGATGGCCCAAGTGCTTGGGCCCTGCACCTGCATGGGAGACCAGGAGGAAGCACCTGGCTCCTAGCTTAGGATTGGTGTGATGCGCCAGCCGCAGCATGCCAGCTGTAGCGGCCATTTGGGGGGTGAATCAACGGAAGGAAGACCTTTCTCTCTGCTCTCTGTCTCTCTAACTCTGCCTGTCCAAAAAAAAAAAAAAAAAAAAAAAAAAAAAAAAAAAAAAAAAGGTCTGAGCCTAGAACTTCTAGGAGCAAATTTATCAAACGTCCTCAATTTAGGTAGGAAAAAACACAGCCATACCTGGTAGAAGCAGATTTGGAAAAAGAAGAAGGTTTGGGTGCTGAGGTCCTGGTTCCCATCAACTCTTTTTTTTTTTTTTGACAGAATTAAACAGTGATTGAGAGAGAGAGACAGACAGAGAGAAAGGTCTTCCTTCTTTTGGTTCACTCCCCAAATGGCCACTGGCCACTATGGCCGTCACTGCGCAGATCTGGAGCCAGGAACCAAGTGCCCCCTCCTGGTCTCCCATTCGGGTGCAGGGGCCCAAGCACTTGGGCCATCCTCCAGTGCTCTCCCAGGCCACAGCAGAGAGCTAGACTGGAAGAGGAGTGACCGGGACTAGAACCTGGTGCCCATATGGGATGCTGGCACCGCAGGTGGAGGATTAACCAAGTGAGCCACAGCACCGGCCCCACCCCATCAACTCTTTCTATCTCCTTGTCCCGGTGGTTTGTTTAAGTCAACAGCTCTACTCCCTACCTTGTCCTGTGTTTCCAACACAGGACTTGGAATTGAGTGTTTTTCTGGGACTCTGGGGCAGCCCCCAGCTAATATAGAGCAGCAAGAGCAGATCTTCAGTCCAGCAAGAGATCCTGAGTGCAACTGGGCAAAGTGGGGTTTCTCTTCATGGTTCTTTTCCAATTAAAACAGAAACAGAAGAAATCCTAGAAACTTCAGAGAAGTCAGGCAGCATACAACCCATGGTTTTTCCTGCCTTGGAGCAGGCAGAACAGATGATGAGCCGACACCCTTCTCTCCTTAGAGTTTGAGGTACATATATTGCTTTTGCCCAGGGATCACCCAGAAGTTTGGGAGAAGAACTCCAGCGCCATGCAAGGTTTAGGCAATTGTGTATTCCAATGGACAAGACAATGGACAATCCTTCAACAAGGTAGCAGGAATTGAAATGATGCATGTGTGTGTGTGTGTGTGTGTGTATTGGGGGGAGAGGATAGCTAACAACAAGGGTGGCGCTCTTGAGGGGACAGCCACAGTGATGAGGAGAGGCGGGCCAAAGCAAAGTATCAATGAGGAAGCCTTTTGTTGCCAATGCTTAGAATCCATCCTTTCCACTTTACTGAGGATTAAGTCCTTGGCCACCAGGGAAAACTTGGGCTCCAGCAAGGCATTTTTCTTTTGGTGACCATAGGAAGGTTACTCACATTTTTTGAATATAGGCTTGGATTTTCTTTAATGCTAGGCAAAAAATGTTGCTGAAATGCCTAGGTGAAAATTCGGAAGCTGTACTCCAAATTTTTGTCCCCCTGTACACATGCACACATTTGTGCAAGGTGCATTCTGTTAATATAATCTACATTTTATTGTATCTTGGGAGCTACAAGCAGAGAAGTTAGTCTGTACAATGCCTCCTCTCGCCTCACCCTCTTGCACATGACTGTTTTATAAAGCTAGGTTTGCAGTGAAGGTGCGGAATATACATTTATTCTATGTATATTTCAGAATAAAAATTTGCCCTCTTGGCGGCGGGGCCCAGGTTTTCTGCAGAGACTTCATTTTAACCAACTTATTTTCAAATAAATGATTACGAAAGTAATAAATGCTCATGTCAGAAATATTGAAAAAAAAGTAGAGAAAAGGCCAAAGGAGAAAATGAAATTCACCTATGAGGAGACTTCTTCTGGAGGAACGGGATCCTTTTGCTATTTCAATACAAAGTTTTTTGCACTCAGTTCAATTGGAAAAGCGTTCACTGTGCCCTGTAGACCTCTGTGTGGGGGGATTGCATACTGGAATAACATGCGGTCCCTGCATTCTGCGACCTGGTAATTGAGTAAGGGCTCCAGTGACTCCTCTCCTGTGAAATCCGTGCCACCACCATGGCCCTTATAATGAGGTTCCAGCCTATTCACACTTGTCATGTTTGCCAGGACACTGACAGTTTTGGCGAAGAGAAGAGGCTTTAAAACAGCAAGAACAGGCTAAAAATGTGGAAACAGACTTTCATCCTTTGTTTCTAACATCAGGCTCCAAATGACGGAGTTCAGGAACAAAGACAAGATTGCATTGCACTCAGCATCCCATGGCAAAGGTGCATTGACTTGCTTTTTCATTTGAATGACTTGGAGAGGGCATTGCCACAAAGAGCTGATGCCAATTGGGGCAGACTATTAACCAGCTGTGTGTCTCCCATGTGTGGGTTGAAACCACATTTGCCAAATTGCCTGAGACAGGTTGTACAGAAGCTATCAGCTTTTGACTTGCCACCAGTTTTTTCTAGTCATTTCTTATTATTGTCGTGATGCATAAACACTTCTGTACAGATCACTGCATTTATCCTTCGGGTAATACTTGCTTAGGAGGAACTTATATTTTCAGAGAACAAATTGGGGTAGAAGAGGTGGTATAGAACTGGGGTAGTGTAGAGGTTACAGATGAGTTAAGCTATTAGGGTTGTGTACAAGAAAACCCTGTTTACAAATGATTCCAGAAGAGCCAGGCAGCACCTGTGCTTCCTGCAGGTTGTTTTAGCATCTCTGTAGCTACATCTTTGCTTGGAAAGTGGTGGTGCCATAGGTGGGACAGGTGCAGTGCCAATCTCTTCATGTGCACCCACTCTCACTCACCCACAGCCACCCATGTGTCTTTATTAAGTTAGAGCAGAGCAATCGGGGAAGGGAAAAACACACCATAGCAAAATAACAACAATAATAAAAAGCTGCACACAATAATGAAGGAAACACACTGCTAGAGAGGATTAGCAAGTCATTGTCATGATGGCTATGGGGTCATCTCTGCGTTTTAAATGAAAATCTGAAAATAAGTTCCCATCAGTTAAGATGAGCTAAGCCTCTCCTTGTGAATGGCCCACAGCTGTTCAGTTGCTGATTTGCTTTCTTTTCTGCAGGCATTTGGGGGAAATAAGCAAGGAAATGAAATAAAACCCTCTATTTAAAATACTTCCTTTCATACCTGACACCTGCCTGTGGGTTTTTTTCCCCTCAGGCAGTTTACAGGAAGGAAGGGAAATAAACATGTGGGCCGTTTGGTTATGTAAAGACTAGAGGCCAGGCTTTTGCCGAGTGTGGGATCTTTTTCCTTCAAGGTTCCAAGATAAGAGCCCTGGGCTGCCTGTGCACCCTTTGGCCACTGAATGAAGAATGACTGCGTCCTGGTGTTGCATGGCCACGGTCCCAAGTGGTTCATTTTGGAAACACATCTCCTGTGCTAAAGGCTAAATGTTTGTGTCCCTCACAAGTTTGCATATTGAAATCTAATCACTGGTGTGATTGTATTGGAAGGTGGGGCCTATTGGAAAGTACACCAGCCTAACTGGAGGAGAGAAAAAAAATAAAAGGGACAGTACAAGTATGATTCTCTCTCTCTCAATTCACCTTTCAAAGGCGTGTGAGACAATAGAGCAAGTGCCATTTTGGACATATGTAACAGCTGCGCCAGCTTGGGCTGTGCCTGCCCTAAGCCAAGCAGAAAAACATGACTCTGGTGGGGAGTAACAACAGGGGACTAAGACCTAGTGAATGTGTGGAGCTCATGAACCAGGACTGTGGAAAAAAAAAAAAAACAAACTGAGTGTGTGTGGGAGAACTCATGGTGTGGCTGAGACGTGAGTAGTCTTGGTGGGAGATGCCACAAGCTCAGGCGGCCTTGGCTAACCGGTGAGACACATTGCAGGGGAATCTGAGCTTACACTGAGGACTGCACAGATCCTTTGTGTGGTCCTTTGGATAGAGCAGATGAATATTATACCCACTGGGGCTAGCACTCAGGCACTGATCGCCATCGAGGAGAAGAGCTCAGCTGAGCGGAATTACTTCCCTCCTGAATAAAAAAAAAAAAAAAAAAAAAAAAAAAGAGAAGATTTACCATGCCAAACCTTGGTGTGTCACCTTTGGCACACCTTTAACCCTGAAGAACTGAATGGAGCTCTCTGGCCACACCCACCACAAGCCTCTAGAGATTCTCCAAAAGCAGACAGTCCACTTAATCTAGAGTCATAGTATAATGAGAAAAGCTACCACAGCAAAAAAAAAAAATCTTCACAATGCCAAATAAAAATAACAAATGCAAAAACCGAGGAAACAAGAAAAAAGAAGACGACATGATGCTCCCAAAAGATTATGAAGATGATAAGATAGAAGAAATGCAAGAAATGGAACTTAAAAATTTATGTTAAGAATATTTAGAAGTAATCAAAAACAAATGCATGAACTACTGAAATCCATGCAGGACATGACAGAAAATCTCGTGAAAATGAAATCTTAAGGAGGAATCAAAATGAAATGAGGAACTTCGAACATGAAATTGAGATATTGAAGAGAAATCAAAATGAAATGAATAATTCAATAGAACAAATAAAAAACACATTTGAGAGCCCTAAAAAACAGAAGCAGTGAGGCAGAAGAGAGCGTTTCAGACTTAGAAGACAGAGCACAGGAAAGTATACAGTCAATGCACAAAAATCAACAGGCTTTGTATACACAGACATTCCACTTTGACTATGGCGTTGTCTAAATAAGATTGGAGTTGGTGAACTCAAGAGGCTTCCATAGCCTTGGCAGCTCATGACAAGAGCCTTACTGACAACATAAATAAGAGTGTCAATTGTTAAATCAACAACGGGAGTCACTGTGCATCTACTCCCCATGTAGGATCTCAGTCCTTAATGTGTTGTACTATGCGGTAACAGTAAAACTAGTACTCAAACAGTACTCTATACTTTGTGTGTCTGTGTGGGTGCAGTCTGTTGAAACCTTTACTTAGTATATACTAAGTTGATCTTCTGTATATAAAGATAATTGAAAATGAATCTTGATGAGGGATGGGATGGGAATGGAAGTGAGAGATGGGATGGTTGCGGGTGGGAGGGAGATTATGGGGGAAAAAGCTGCTATAATCCGAAAGTTGTACTTTGGAAATTTATTAAATAAAAGTTGAAAAAAAAAAAAAAAAAGAAAGAGACCCTGTAGAGCTCTCTCAACTCTCTACCATATGAGGTTCCTGGTCTGTGAATCAAGAAGCTGAACCTTGAACTTAGTCTGGGTCTCCCCAATGCATAGCAGGGGTCCAATCATTTGGGTCATCTTCTGCTGCCTCCTAGGGTGCATATTAGCAGTAAACTAGAACAGACAATGGGGCCAGGACTCAATCCCAGGGGCTCTAACATGGGACGTGAGCGGCCCCTGTGTTTGGTGTTCTCTTAGCAGTGAGAACTCATGAAAATGTGATACCTGCGTACATTTGAAAACTCAAACATCCTGACTTGCTCAGGACTTCTCCCTTTTCACCTTCACTGGCTTTGGAGTAAGATGGGTTATGATTTTTTTTTTCATGGCCTCTGGATTTCTTTGTCACTCTCCTCTTTCCACACCTTTTGGATCTTGTACTTTTCAGGATATGTCCTTTATCTGAGGCTGATCCTGGTTCTTGATGGTGTACTTTGCAAATTTAGCCCTTGAGAATAGGCAAATTTCCTGGAGTCACAACAGAAGAACTGGGTTGTAGTTACTGTTATAACACATTTTTATAACAGCATATTTAAACTCTGAAAATATTTTTTAATTTAAGGTAAGCAAATTTCATGTAGCTCATATAGACAGATTTAGGAACATAGGAATCCTTCCCACCTTACCCTCATTCCTGCTCACGCTCCAATTTAGACCATTTATTCATCTGTAAAATGGCAAAATCTCTTTCCCAAGGATGGAATGAGATTTAGATATGGTAATGAATCATTAAAAAGCTCATGAAGAGAGAACCCCTCTGTGTAGTCGAAGCATTGTATCACTCTTGTCTCTGTGTTCATGCAGTTTGGTTTAATAAAGAATGTAGATTTCTCGTAGAGACAAGAATCTTGACTGCCAGAATCTTCACTCCAAGAGTCAGGTGTGAGTGCAATTGAAACCATACGATCCCACCTGGCTCTCTTACAGATGTATTTCTGTGGGACTTTCTTATTTTCTCCCATTGTTTGAGCCTGGTAAAAAGAAAGCGGTGGACTGAGGGTAATTTTTTATAGAATGTACTTCAGACAACTCAAAATCAATAGTTTTCTTGGTTGAAGACACCCGGGAAAGTAGAATATAAGGAATCCTAGGGGTTTGCTATTGCTTTTTTGAGGTAGATGGTAAAACTTTATGGTATCCTCATAAAATGCATAGTTGAGTACCCAGTGAAATTGTGTTTCATTATGGTTTATCATTGCCTGATGATGGATAACATTGTATTTTGCAGTGCTTGACATCCAATATATATGTGACCTAGGTTCTGAACCCTCTGTTTCTCTCTTCTTAATGGTTAGAATTAGAAGGCAGCTAGAAGACCTGAGGGTGGGATTCATGAGGGAGATGACAGACGTTGAAAAGGCTGCTGTGGCTTTTCAGAGAACAAGGACTCCAGAAAAAAAACTGAATCACTCCTTTCTTGAAATGCTATTGACAAAATTGTGGGTAACTGGAATACTAGCAGTACTAGTAGTTGCACTGGTAACTAGTGCATATTTGTGGAACACTTACAATGTCCCAGGCTTTGAGCTTATCATATTCCACATATCATTGGATCTGAGCCTTTCAGCTTCCCAAGGAATTAGGTGTGGTCTCGTGACAGAGCTTTGTCCAAAGGGATGAGACAGGAGTGATGTTCAGCAGGCCTCCAGGGCTGGTTTACACAGCTTCCCGTATCCCATCTTCCCTGCCCTTTTACTGCCTAGACTTAGAATACTCTTACTTCAAGGGGATGACAGAAAGAGCATGAGACCCTGGATGACTACATGGAGGAGAGCTTCTAGCCTAGGAGGAACCCTTGTCCTCTGAGTCCAAGTCTGTGTTGGTTTGAAATAAGCTTCTAGGGGCTGGCATTGTGGCGTAGTTGATAAAACCACTGCCTGCAATGCTGGCATCCCAAGTGGTTGCCAGTTTGAGTCCTGGCTGGTCCACTTCCTATTCAGCTCCCTGCTAATGGCCTCAGAAAAACAGCAAAAGGTGGCCGAAGTGCTTGAGTGCCTGCCACCTACGTGGATGACCAAGAACTCCTGGCTTTGACCTGGCCTAGCCTTGGCCATTGTGGCCATCTGGGGAGTGAATCAGTAGATGGAGGGATTGAGGACTGATTCATTCTCTCTCCCTCCCTCCCTCCTCCCCCCTTTCTCCCTCTCTCCCCCCTCCCTTACCTGTGTCTCCCTCTCTCTGTAACTCTTTCAAATAAATAAGTAAATCTTAAAAAAAATAAACTTCTTTTGCATTGAGACATTTAAAATTGGTGCTTGTGGGGCCAGCACTGTGGCATAGCAGTTAAAGCCACCGCCTGCAGTGCTGGCATCCTATATGGATGCTGGGTCGTGTCCTGGCTGCTCCATTTCTGATACAGCTTTCTGCTATGTCCTGGGAAAGTGGTGGAAGATGGCCCAAGTGCTTGGGCCCCTGGACCTGTGTGGGAGACCCTGTAGAACTCCTGGCTCCTGGCTTCAGATAGGCCCAGCTCTGGCCATTGCAGCCATTTGGGGAAAGAACCAGTGGATGGAAAACCTCTCTCTTTCTGCCTCTCTGTAACTCTGCCTTTCAAATAAATAAATAAATCTTAAAAAGAAAGCTGGTGCTTGCTTACTACAGCATCCTTTTAGCATTTATCCTTATTTTGTCTCCAATTAACATATATCTGGAAAGCATATCCTATGGATAGCACATTGATTTTACTTCCATATATTTTTATAGAAAGAGGTTTACTTTGAGAAGAAAATAAATTAACTGGTATTACATCATCAAAATGCATATCATGGGGGTGGGGATCTGGTACAGCAGTTAAAATGCTACATGGGATGCCCATATCACTTACTGGAACCCCTGGATTGGAGTCCAAGCTCCACTTCCTCTCCAGCTTCTTTCTAATGTGTACCCATGGAGGCAGCAGGTGTTGGCTCAAGGACTTTGGTCACTGCCTCCCACATGGATCCTGTATTGAGTTCCAGGCTCATGGCTTCAGTGTGGCCTACTGCTGGCTTGGTGAGCATTTAGGGAATGAACCAGTGGATGGAAGACCTCTGTTTCTCTGTCTCTCAAATAAAGAAAAACAAAACAATACAAAATTCCCATTGCGACTGAGAATTCCATGATGTCTTTGTCAGAGTTCAACAACATGTTTTCTTACAGTAAACATTTAGTCTTTTTCTCTTTCCTTTGTCTTTCTTCTCTCTCTCCCTCCTTGGCTTTCTGATTAGGTCCCTGTTGTGTTTCATGTAACCACACTGTGTGGGAAACAGAAGAGGAGAAATTTAAATAAATGTAGTCCCTGTCCTTAAGAAACACAGAGAGTAGTTAGATCAAGATATATGATCGTGTAATTGTGCTACAACATGGTAATGGCAGGTCTGAGCTTTGGGAGCACAGAGGAGCAGTGACTGATGTGACCAGAGACAAGAAGGCTTGGAGAAGACAGGGACTGAGGGGACCCTTCCTGGGATGTGGGACTTTCAGCGATAAAGCCTAAAATCTCCCAGGCACACCTGGGTGCATTGGTGACGTGGAGGTCATGTCATTTTATATTCTCCAAGGATGGGTAGGAGTTAGGGGAGACATCTCAGGTCAAAGAGCAGCCTGGGCTACTTGGGGAACCGTGAGCAGTGCAGTTGCTGGAGGCTAAAGTGCAAGGTGGTGCTGTGGAAACAGGGCTGGAGATTGAGGCAAGAGACAGACCATGGAGGGCTTTGTAAACCATGTTGAGTTACAAGGGAGCGTGTTCAGAGGCTGAAGGACTGATGGTAAAGAATGAAATCAAGGAGCTCTAGCCTTTGTCAGAGCAGGGGGGTGAGGGAGAAGCTGTGAGCAGTATTTAGATGGCAGCATCCTTAGTGCTTGATTGCTGATGAAATGAGGAGAATCTAGGGAGAATGTGGTTCTGCATGACCTGCAGGGTTTTAGGAGTGACCAGTCCCAGGTTCCAGATATTTGGAAAAGGTCTTCCTTTCTTTAAGACTGTATATTTTGCTATGTGCCTAGCCTGGTGGCCCCATGCTCTGGCCACCTCCCAGCTCTCCTCTTATCTCCCAGAGGAGGGCAGCTCTTCCTTCACAGCTACCCAGTCTCAGCAGGGTTGCCTCTTTGTACTGTCTCCTGGCAATCTAGTGCATAGGGACCACTTAAGCTGCTCATTGGAAAAGGGATTAAAGAGATACCTTAGGAGGGTGGATAAGTGCAAAGAAAATGAAAAAGAGTATATCTAATTGGAGTAGAAATTGAAAACCTGAGTTCAGACAAAGATATTTTAGCTCTTACATTATCCTCCCAAATTCTTCATATGGAAAATTAAACTCCCAGGATCCCTCCTCTGTAGACTCTGTCACAAAGCACAATATCATTGCAACCCATTTCTTGGGAAAAGTTGCTTTTCTCAGTACTGCAAATGTTTGCATCTTGGGACTCCAATTCCAGCTATCTTTGGCCAGGACTGGTGGGGCAGTTATAGGACCCCAGGCTCTGGAAGTGTTCTGTGACATACTTTATCTCATCAGAGCTTCATCTTACCATGTTCTTTTGAAATAGAGACTATAAACAGAGAAAATGAATCAAAAAATTAATGTGATACTTAAAAAACCAAAAGATCTTTCTTTAGCCATCTATAAGCTATTTGAGGTTAGGGCTGAATTTATTTTTGATGTCCACATCCAGTTCAGTGCCTGGCTGATAGTGTAGCCCTCAGGAGTGTTTGCAGTATCAGCATGCAGTCTTGATAGCCAATTGCCTAAAGTTATCTTTAGTGCTCTGGTGAAGGGGAAACCAAAGGGCTTTCTTTCCCGGTTTTTACATTTGTCGTTGTTTGGCCAAAAAGCTATATGAGCCATCACATTCTCTGTTTAGATAAAATAGCATATTTACACAGAAAAGTGTTGCTTTAAGGTCTAGCTCAATAAAACAAAAATATTCTCAAGTGCAAAGAACACTGAATGGGAATTACTGAAAGCTCCATGTCTTATTAAATGACCAAATCAGTCCTAGAGCTTTGGTTATTGGCGTATCATTTGTTTCCTTAGCTGTGTTGGGGCTCTGTCCTGATTCACTGCTGTGTGTTCAATAACTATAGCTGAGTCTCAAACACGAGTGGCAACCTGTTGCATGAGTTCAATCAATTATTCAATAAAAATCTATTGAGTGCCCCCTGTATTTGTAGTGATATGTTGAATGGGAACTGCAGAAACAAGAAAAATACAATGAAGATACTGCTTTGAAGAATATACACTTTAGTTGGGATTTTAAAGAATTCAATGCATTTATTTGAGTAATTATATTCCTCAATTTTACTTTTATTTTAAAATGAGCTTATAGAGACAACTCACATATTTATGGAAGTTTATTTTGATGTCTCTCTTAATAGTATAATTGTATTGATTAAAAGTACTTTTAATCACACCAAATAAATTATTATTATAGATGAAAAGATTCAGATATGAATCGAGTTTATTCTTTATAACAGATACTTTAGAGCAAAGGCTAGAAGTGTTCTGCTCTATTCTAAATTTTTCTCAAAATCCAGGAATAATAGGCAAAACATGATTAGTATTGAATACTGGGCAGTATTTTGCAGTATGCTAAAATGTTTGTAATTAAGAAGTATATATTATCACCATGCTTATTGTATTATTACTAACCTGATGCACAGTCTTTAAAAAATTTTTTTCATCCATTTCAGCCTGCTCCTGAATTAAACAGAAGCACAATCTTACTCCTTATAACCATTTTGAAGCTATGCTATGCTTTGAAAGACATTATTTAAAAAACCCTGTGCTATCAGAACTAGAAGCAAAGTAAACCTGAAAGTAAATCATTATGAATTTTGTCCATTGTAGATTTCTCCATTAGATTTATGACATTTCTATGATAGTGAATTAAAAGCAAAAATAACATTGGTTACAACTTTTAAAGATGCCAGCAAGACAAGTGTTCAGCCAGAAATGTCTCCAAATGTACCAGGTTTTATAGACTCTCTGTTGCTTTCATATACTGAAACCTAATCCCAATATGATGTTATTGGGAAGTGGAGCCCTTGGATATGATTATATCATGAGGACATGGTCTTCCTGATTGGATCAGTGTCCTTCTAACAGAGTCCCCAGGAGCTTCCTTACCTTTACCACGTGAGGTCACAGCAAGGGCAGGCCCCTCCCTGCTGTTGGCATCTTTAGATGCAACTTCCCAGCCTCTGGAAATGTGAGAAATAAATTTCTGTCGTTTATGAGCCACCCAGTCTATGGTATTTTGTTACTGCAACCTGAACGGAGTTAGATAGACCATCTCCTTTACTCTCTACAATACCCTCATTATGTTATTATCCCCATTTTATTTACGATGAAAGATGGGTTTAGATATTTTTCTGACTTGTCCAAGGTTTGTAACTATTAGGTAGGGGAGCAGGGATTGAGCCCTAATTATCCAACTGTTTTTACAAAAACCAAAAACCAAAAAACTTGTGTTCCCAGCACCTGTAATTGTTTCTAAATGAGTAAATACCCAATTGAATTATGAATAACTAATAGTCATCATAGAGAATAGGGATATATGGGGCTGGCACCATGGCTCACTTGGCTAATTCTCTGCTTGAGGGGCCAGCTTCCCATGTGGGCTCCGGGTTCTAGTCCCAGCTGCACCTCTTCCAGTCCAGCTCTCTGCTGTGGCCAGGGAGGGCAGTGGAGGATGGCCCAAGTGCTAGGACTCCTGCACCCACATGGGAGACCAGGAGGAAGCACCTGGCTCCTGGCTTCAGATCAGCGTGGTTCCAGCCATGGTGGCCATTTGGGGGGTGAGCCAATGGAAGGAAGACCTTTCTCTCTGTTTCTCTCACTGTCTGTAACTCTACCTCTCAAATAAATGAATAAAATCTTAAAAAAAAAATAAAAAGGAGAGTAGGGATATGTAGCACAGTTTTCCTAAAAGTAAATATTTTCTACCCAAGGTCAAGGGGACTAAACAAATGCTGTAAATCCTGAGGCATGCTTATTTACTTATTTGCTCCTGGCTTGATTTTTGGTTTTATTTTGAGAACACCCTCAGTGTTCACAAATATTCCTAGTATCTACCAAGAGGTTTCAGGAAACAATATATATCATATCATATCTACCTGTCCATCTATCTATCATCTATCTACTTATCTATCTAATTTATCACCTATTTATTTATCTATCATCTATCTACCTATCATCTATCCTATCTTACTATCAATTTATCCATACATCTATCATATATATGATATACAAGCATACTTCAAAAAGTTTGTGGAAAATATATATTAGGAAAAAAATATGGGTTTCAAAATTTTTGCACCAACATAAAATTGTATTTTTTAAAAGATTTACTTTATTTGAAAGGCAGAGAGAGAAATGTGTATATGTGTGTGTATGTATGTGTATATATATGTATATATATGTATGTATATATATGTGTATGTATATGTGTGAGTATATATGTATCTATCTATTTATATAGACAGAGAGAGGGAGAGGGAGAGGGAGAGAGAGAGAGAGAGAGAGAGGTCATCCATTTGCTGGTTCACTCTCCAAATGACCACAATGGCTATAGCTGTGCTGATCTAAAGCCAGGAGCCAGGAGCTTCATCTGGGTCTCCTATGTGGGTGCAAGGGCCCAAGCACTTGGGCCATCCTCTACTGCTCTCCCAGGCCATAACAGAGAGCTGGATCAGAAGTGGAGCAGCCAGGTCTCAAACTGGTGCCCATATGGGATGCCGACACCAAAGGTGGAAGCTTCACCTGTTATGCCACAGCATCAACCCCATAAAATTATCATTTAATTGCACTCCCATGAACTTTGTGAAGTACCCTAATATATGTGTATTTGTATGTGTATGTGCAAATTTTTCTTATAAAATCAAATAAATAATTTCAGTATTTTATACACACCTGCACCTAAACTTGGAGTGATTCAGTCAAAGAAATTTCACACAATGAAGGTTCTAGGTAACAGTGAGGCCTAGTTCGCATTGTAGACCTGATGCTAGGGGTGAAAAAGTAAATCTCATTGAGATTCTACAGATTTTTAGTGGCAACAGCACTCCTTCGAGAAGAGTGGCTTTGAGTGCTCTGTCCTGTAATATAAAATATCACTCAGCAAGCTGCACTCTCTGATAATTTTTATAGCAAAACATAACATACAAGGTCGGAAATGTCAATAAAAAGGTACAAATGGACTTGTCTGCGTTTCTCAATTTTGAAAACAGTCTGATCTCTTTAGTGCATTGGTGCTGAGGCTTAAAAAAACAGTGTGTTTGCAGAGGAACTCTTGATGCTGCCTTAGACTTTTAACCAGAATGCCTTGTCTATGGCCAGGGTGTCCTTTGGGGGATAATGTAACACAGTGACCTTTGACCAGAGTGTGTAGGCACAAAGGAAAGAGCTGAGTTGCATGGCTGCTGCCCCATTACCCACCTGTGATTTGTGGTTGACAGTGGCAAGAAAGAGTTTTGGGTGATTGTAGAAAACCTCACACATTACTAAAGGTTTGTATTAGTTTTCTGCTGTTACATAATAAATTATCACAAATATATTGCTTAAGATCACACTCATTTATTGTCTCGCAATGGGTCAAAAGTTTGGATGGGTTTGGTGGAATTGTTTAGAGTTTTACAGGGCTAAATGAAGATATTGGGGAAGTTGTGCACCCATCTGTAGGAATGGAAAAGAATATACTTCTGTGTTCTTTTAGCTTGTTGGCAGAGCCTGGTTCCTTGAGATGTAGTTTCCATGGGCTGTTGGAGTAAATTTCGTGCTGGCTATTGGTGCAGTTGAGGGGGGACACTCTCAGTTTCTAGAGACTGCTCCCAGGTTCTTTCCAAGTGACCTTCTCCATCTTCAAACTACATATTGAATCCTTCTCATATTTTGAATAACCAGGCAGAGAAAACTTTCTACTTTTAAGAGGCTTTTGTGATTCAGGCAAGCCCATCCATATAATTGCTATGCTTTAAGGTCAGCTGATTTGGGACTTCAGTGACATCCGCAAAATCCTTCACAGCAGCACCTATGTTAGGGTGACTGTTTTATTGCTGCATTCCACTGGACCTATGTGAACTGTTTGCATTGTGTATGCAATTTAATTTAAGCCTTTCAGGAATCTATAAGGACAGAATTTAATTGCCTAATTTATTCACCCAGTATGTAATAAATTTGATTCCAGTCTTTTCTCACTTGAATTAGTACTCTTTTATAAAAACTATGAAAATTATATTAATAAGACCAGCAGTCTGTGTGTGCCAGAAACTGCCACTTTTCATTTACCAAGTTATTTAACTTTCATAATGAGCCTGTACATAGGTATTATTACCATTATTAGTAGTCCCATTTTGTAGGGGAAGAAGTCCTAGAGGAGGCAGCCAACTATCAGCAAGACTCTCATTATTATAATTAAGCCATACTAGCTAATCTCAGCGTATTCTATCAATGAAGTATGTATGAATTCAAAGAGGACTCAGACACATTACCAATATCAACTCAAAGTGTTCACGGATTTTCTGAGGAGTCCCTTCTCTTTCTATTATGTTTTCTGTATCTACTCGATAGGAAGTGACACCTTCTAGGGTTTCCTTGTATCAAAACAAAACTTGCACTGAATAAAGTTAAACAGTCAAGGAAGACTATTTTGAAAGCTACAGAACAAGGAAGAGAGATCACAATTCAGTCTGAGATGAACTGAAACAAGGGTTGAAGAGTTTGAAAAGTTCGGATGTCCCGATTGCAGGTCATCAGTATTTGCTGATTGGCTTCACCTAAAGGAAAAAATGAATGTTCTTGAGTCTTCCCCACTGGAGGTATTTTACTACTTGCAACCGGGTGTCTGTTGAAACTCAGTACCTACCCTTGTACAGAAACTGGGAGATAGGGATTCTGTCTTCCTCTGGTCCTTGAGAAAGACATTCTTGGCTGCAAAACTGGCAAGAAGTTTTAAAATAGAATTTCATCTCAAAGGTGCAGAGAGAGAATTTGTAACTACAGGTCTTGCAATGTAAATACTCTAAGAAAAGAGAGGCCAGGACATAGAGACAGGAAGAAGCCTGTCTAAAGTTTAGTTAGTACAGCTGAGAAAAATGTTGAGGCTTTGTTCATCTTAGTCAATTCTGAGGACTAAACGATAGTGTATGCTGTGTCTTGCAACCTGAGCAATACTATTCAAGAACTGATGCCTTCAGGAAACTTGCCTTGACCCCTTATGTTTAGACTGTGAGCTTTTCCTCTCTGATCCTTTGCCGTTTAGTACTTCTTTCTTTTATTTAACTTCTAAATTATTTTTTTAATGTGACCAAGTTTCATGCATTTCATATACACAGACTTTGGAGCATAGTGATACTTCCCACCCTACCTTCCCTCCCTCACATGCTCCCATCATCCTTCTGTTCCCTTTCTTATTCTTTCTTTTAACTTTTACAATGATCTACTTTCAGTTTATTTTATACTTACAAGATTACCCTACACAAAGTAAAGAATTCAACAAATAGTAAGAATAAAAAAATCACACTGTTCCTCAACAGTAGAGACAAAGGGCTGTAAACAATCATTGAACCTCAAAATGTCAATTTTGCTCATATGCTTTGTTTTGTACTCTATTAGTTACCACAGATCAAGGAAAACATATGGTATTTGTCTTTTTGGAACTGGCTCATTTCACTTAGCTTAATGGTTTCTAATTGCATCTATTTTGTTACAAAAGACAGGATTTCATTATTTTATATGGCTGAATAATATTCCATAGTGTATACATACCATAATTTCTTTACCCAGTCATCAGCTAATAGGCATCTGGGTTGATTCCATATTTTAGCTATTGTGAATTGAACTGCAATAAACATGGAGGTTCAGATAACTCTATCATATGCTGATTTACTTTCCCTTGGGTAAATTCCCAGGAGTGTGACTGCTGGGTCATATGGTAGATCTATTTTAAGATCTATTTTCTCCATACTGTTTCCACAATGGCTGAACTAGTTTATATTCCCATCAACAGTGGATTAGTGGGTTTCTCCCACATCCTCGCCAGCATTTACTATTCATTGATTTCTGTATGAGAGCTATTCTAACTGGAGTGTGTGAAACCTCATTGTAGTTTTTATTTATTTCTCTCATTGCTAGTGATCCTGAACATTTGGCAATCTGAATTTCCTCTTTTGAAAACTGTCTGTTCATGTCTTTTGCCCATTTCTTTTTTTTAACTTTTATTTAGCAAATATAAATTTCCAAAGTACAGCTTATGGATTACAATGGCTTTTTCCCCTCGTAACTTCCCTCCTGCCTGCAACCCTCCCAACTCCCACTCCCTCTCCCATTCCATTCACATCAAGATTGATTTTAAATTATCTTTATATACAGATGGTGTCTGATGGTGTCGGGTCGTAGATTTAAGTCTTTAATCCATGTTGAGTGGATTTTTGTGTAAGGTGGAAGGTAGGGGTCTTGCTTCATGCTTCTGCATGTGGAAATCCAATTTTCCCAGCACCATTTATTGAATAGACTGTCCTTACTCCAGGGATTGGTTTTGGATCCTTGATCAAATATAAGTTGGCTGTGGATGTTTGGGTTGATTTCTGGTGTTTCAATTCTGTTCCATTGGTCTATCCATTTGTTTCTGTACAAGTACCATGCTGTTTTGATAACAACTGCCCTGTAGTATGTCCTGAAATCTGGTATTGTGATGCCTCCGGCTTTGATTTTGTTGTACAAGATTGCTTTAGCTATTTGAGGTCTCCTGTGTCTCCATATGAATTTCAGCATCATTTTTTCCAGATCTGAGAAGAATGTCTTTGGTATTTTGATTGGTATTGCATTGAATCTATAAATTGCTTTTGGGAGAATGGACATTTTGATGATGTTGATTCTTGCAATCCATGACCATGGAAGATTTTTCCATTTTTTGATAACCTCTTCTATTTCTTTCTTTAAGATTTTGTAATTCTCATTGTAGAGATCTTTAACGTCCTTGGTTAAGTTTATTCGAAGGTATTTGATTGTTTTTGTGGCTATTGTGAATGGAATTGATCTTAGAAGTTCTTCCTCAGCCATGGTATTGCCTGTGTTTACAAAGGCTGTGGATTTTTTGTGCATTGATTTTATATCCTGCTACTTTGCCAAAATCTTCTATGAGTTCTGATAGTCTCTTAGTAGAGTTCTTTGGATCCACTAAGTAAAAAATCGTATCATCTGCAAAGAGGGACAGTTTGAGTTCTTCCTTCCCAATTTGTATTCCTTTAATTTCTTTTTCTTGCCTAATAGCTTTGGCTAAGACTTCCAGAACTATATTGAATAGCAGTGGTGAGAGTGGGCATTTCTGTCTGGCACCAGATCTCAGTGGAAATGCTTCCAACTATTCCCCATTCAATAGGATGTTGGCTGTGGGTTTTTCATAAATTGCTTTGATTGTATTGTGGAATGTTCCTTCCATACCCAGTTGCTTAGAATTTTCATCATGAAAGGGTGTTGTATTTTATCGAATGCTTTCTCGGCATGTATTGAGATAATCATATGGTTTTTCTTCTGGAGTTTGTTAATGTGGTGTATCACATTGATTGATTGCAAACGTTGAACCATCCCTACATACCAGCGATAAATCCCACTTGGTCTGGGTGGGTGATCTTTCTGATGTGTTGTTGCATTTGTTGGCCAGAATTTTATTGAGGATTTTTTATTTATGTTCATCAGGGATATCGGTCTGTAATTCTCTTTCAATGCTGCATCTTTTTCTGGCTTTGGGATTAAGGTGATGCTGGCTTCATAGAAAGAATTTGGGAGGGTTCCCTCTTTTTCAATTGTTCTGAATAGTTTGAGAAGAATTGGAGTTAGTTCTTCTTTATATGTCTGGTAGAATTCAGCAGTGAATCCATCTGGTCCTGGGCTTTTCTTTGTTGGGAGGGCCTTTATTATTGTTTCAATTTCTGTCTCAGTTATGGGTCCATTTATGTTTTCTATGTCTTCATGGTTCAATTTGGTTTTTAGAAAGGTTGGAGTTAATTCTTTAAAAGTTTGGTAAAATTCAGCAGTGGGACCATCTGGTCCTAGGTTTTTCTTTGTTGGGAGGGTCTTAATGACTGATTAAATCTCTGTCTAGATACTGGTCTGTTTAGGTTTTATCTTTATGACTCAATTTTGGTAGATTGTATGTGTCTAGGAATCTATCCATTTCTTCTGATTTTTCCAATTTTTTGGCATATAGCTGTTTTTAGTAATTCTTGATGATTATTTTTGTGATATTCAATATTACATCTTCTTTATCATTTCTAATTTTTTATCAATATGGGTCTCTCCCTCTTTTTTTGGTTAGTTGGGCCAATGGTATATCAATTTTGTTTATTATTTTAAAAAATCAGCTCTTCTTTTCACTGATATTTTGTATTGTTCTTTCAATTTTGTTTCTTTATTCTTTAATATTATTTCTTTTATCCTTCTACTTTTGCATTTGATTTGTTTTTGTTTTCCTAGATCCTTGAGATGCACTAATTTCTGTAAACTTACCTCTTAACAGTGCTTTTGCTATATTGCATAACTTTTGATATATTGTATTGTCATCTGTATTCATTTTGAGGAATTTTTAAATTTCCCTTTTGATTTTTTCTATGATCCACTGTTCATTCAGGAGCATGTTTTTGAGTCTCCATTTATTTGAATATTTTCTAGAGATTCTTAAGTTGTTAATTTTCACTTTCATTAAATTGTGATCTGAAAAGGTACATGGTATGATTTAAAATTTTTTTGAATTTGCTGAGACTTGCTTTATGGCCTAGCATACGGTCTGTCTTAGAGAATGTTCCATGCACTATGAAAAGAATGTATATTCTGCAAGTGTGGGATGAAATTTTCTGTAGACCTCAATTAAGTCTGTTTGGTCTGTAGTGTAGATTAGCTTTGCTGTTTCTTTGTTGATTTTTCTGTCTAGTTGATCTATTCATTGGAGAAATTGGGGTGTTACAGTGTCTCATCACTATTTTATTGGAGTGTGTCTCTCCTTTTAGATGCATTGATATTTGTTTTAAATAGCCAGGTGCCCTGCAATTGGGTGTATGTCATGGTGAAGAATTTTTCTGATCGTATCTATTATGAGTTCTATGTGCTTCTTGTACATGGATGTCCATTTCTTTCTCCAAATTAGGAAAGTTTTCTATTATTATTTCACACAATAGGCCTTCTAATTCGTTTGGTTATTCCATACCTTCAGGAACTCCTAAGGCCCATATGTTGGATCATTTGATAGTATTCCATAAATCTCCAACACTGTTTTAAATTTTTCTTTTATTTTTATCCTTTTGTCTGACTGAGATAATTTCTAACATTTGTCTTCTAGATTGGATATTCTTCTGCCTCAGCAAGTCTGTTGTTAAGGCTTTCAACTGCACTTTTTATTTGACATATTGAATTCTTCATTTGAAGAAATTCTTCATTTCTAGTTTGATTTCCCTTCAAAACCTGTATCTCATGGGAAAATTTTTCATCCATGTCATGTTTGTATTTATTTTTAAAAAATATTTATTTATTTATTTGAAAGGCAGTTACACAGAGGCAGAGGCAGAGAGAGGAAGAGAGGCCTTCCATCCTCTGGTTCACACCTCAGATGGCTTGCAACAGCCAGAGATGCACCAATCCGAAGCCAGGACCAGGAGCTTGCTCCAGGTCTCCCATGCAGGTGCAGGGACCCAAGGACCTGGGCCATCTTGTACTGCTTTCCAAGGCCATAAAAGAGAGCTGGATTGGAAGTGGAACAGCTGGGACTTGACCGGCACCCATATGGGATGCCGGCACTGCAGGCAGCAGCTTTACCTGCTACGCCACAGCTGTATTTCTTTAACTCTTGAATTTTCTTCTCATTGCTTCTGAGTAATCCTCTGGTGATTCTTTTGAATTCTTTTTCAGGTATTTCATCAATCTCTTCATCTTCACATTCCAATATTGAAGTGTTGTGTTCCTTTATGGGAGTCATGTTGTCTTCCTTGTTCTTATTTCTTGTATTTCTGCGTTTAATGTTAGGCATTTGTGGAAATACTGATTGGTTTTTCTCTCTGATGGGTTTTATCTTTGAACTTTGCCTCTGTGGCTTAGTGGAATATTTGTTCCTTCAGTGAATATCCAGTATTGGATGGGGCCGGGGGAACTCTGGCCAGTGCTTCAGGGTGGGGAGAGAATCCAGAGTGACACCCAAGTTGAGCATGTTAGACCTCTTCTATTGTCAACAGATGAGAGAATATGATCATGTCTTTTGGAATAATCACACCCTCACCTCTTTACTTCAAGGTGATCCAGGACCAGGGTAGCCCATCCACACTGGTGCTTTACCACATTATTGGACTTTCTACAATGAAAATTTTACATCTATCACGAGGACAAAAAGCAATTTTACATAAAGAACTATGGGCCAAAAACACCACACTGGTAATTTTTATGACTCTCTAGTTGCAATCCAATGGAGGCAGTTGTAGTACTTTATAAAGTTTTATGTAGAATTTTTTGTCTTTCTTTGCTACTATCTTTCTTGTTCAAATTTGGACATGGAGCAAAGCAGTAGAAAGGCCTTTGCATTTCCTGGTCCCCTGGCGTGAGGGCTGCTGCCAGCTTGGAGGGAAGAAGGCTGTGGGAAGGGGTCATAAGGGAATTGTGATGATCGTTTCTTGCTCTGGGTTCATCAGCACCCTCAGCCTGGACTTAGCTTGGTTGATTGATTGGAACATTCATTTTCAACAATTGCCTCCCAGGTATTTAGTCAGGAAGAGTTGTTCAGATATGGTTTGTACAGCATTGGGAGGTAGTAAGTTTCCAGGCACAAGAGGTAATCATCTAAAGTCTGAATGGCTACTTGTCAGGAAAATGATGGAGAGATTTCAAGGTTCATATAGACCAGCTACTTACACTTGTGGGATCTGAGATTCTTTCTCAAACTAGCTCAAGGAGATGGGAATCTACCATTAGGATCTGTCTCCTGAAATCCCTGAACATGAGAAGAAGTACATTTAGGCTCTCTAGGACCTGGGATGGAAGAACTGGACAGGCATGGTAGCTGCTCTCCTCTCTCTGACTCTCAGAGTTTGCCAAGTCTCTATTCTCTGCTTTCCTTTGCAGTTGCATCTTGTATCATGCTTGACATGCCCATTACTAGGCCAATAAACTATCAGAGATAATATTGTCAGGAAGACAGAGTGGTAGGGGAAAATTGCAATCCAATCATACTCTATGGTTAAGAATAAAGGATTGATAAACACTATCACAACAACTTAAAGTAATGAAAAATAAAGATCCACTGGTTCACTCCCCAAATGTTTGCAAAAGTCAGCACTGGGACAAGCAAAACTCCTTCAGGGTCTCCCATATGGGTGGTAGGGCCCCAATAACTTGAGACATCATCTGCTGCCTCCCAGAATGCTGCACAGGAAGTTGGATGGGAAAAGGTGTGCTGGGACTGGAACAAGCATTTAGATATGGAATTATGACATCCCAGACAGCATCTTAACCTGCTCTGCAACAACACCAACCCCACCTCTGCTTTCATTCATTCTTTCTTTTTTCAAGGATTAATAGGCTTATTTGAAAGTCAGTGTTACAGAGAGAGAGAGGGAGGGAGAAGCAGACAGAGAAATATCTTCCATTAATTGGTTCACTCCCCAAATGACCCCAGTGGCCAGAGCTAGAGTAGGCTAAAGCAAGGAGCTTCTTCCAGGTCTCCCACATGGGTTACAGGGACCCAAACACTTGGGCAATCTTCTGTTGCTTTTCCCAGGCCATTAGCAGGGAGCCACATCAGAAGTGAAGCAGTTGGGACACAAACCAGTGTCAATATGGGATGTGGGAAGGCAAGTGGCTTTACCTGCTGCACTCAGTGCCAGCTTCTACCTGTGCTTTCTTGATCATATTGTTTTATGTAGCAGTGAGTGATAACTGAAGAATACAGTCCTATAGTTGATTAGAAAGGGATTCTGGAGATGGTTCTCTGAATTGTTGTTTGAAATATGTTATATACAATCCAAATGCCTTATCTGAATATTTCAGCTCAAATTATTCTGATTATAGACAAAAACTTGTATTTTTATGTTAATCTGAAGTTATTTCCAATGATATTCATTCAGAAAGCAAGGACAGATAACTAGGGAATTAAAGATGTCTTTGAAAACATAGGAATCTTGAAAAAATAACGAAAATACTAGGAATAAAATTCTTTTCCTTTGTGTTATAGCAAGGCCTTGGGTTCTGGCTTCTGATTCATTCTGTGACCTTTAACAATATCCAGGTTCACTCTGCAAGCCTTAAAAAATTTCCATTTACTCTACAACCTTTGACAATATCCAGATTAGCTCCATAAACTTTGACAATATGCAGCCTCCCTAATCAGTTACCTTCATCTGGAGCAGGTAGTGCTTTGCCAGTAATTTATGCCATGTTCTTCATTTTCAGTGACTCCGTCACTTAATCAGCAGAGCTGTAATTTCTCTTCCTCTGATAGGAGTTTATTCTTGACCACAGTATCTGCACAGGCACTGAGGCTGACTCTCCTGGAATGGCAGTCCTGTTCTCAGAGTGCTCTCCCAGGTCTCTGGCAATCAGCTTCCTGCTAATTGGTACAGATGGGAGCAGGAAGATGAGTACAGCACAGAAGGGAGGAAGTGGATTCTCCTGGTACCGGAGGGGCCCTTGGGGACCAAGGTACCTTGGGGAAGTTGTTTTTCCTCTATCAGGCACAGTGAAAGAGAAATTCATGTAATTCTGCTATGGGACATTTTTTTAATCCTTCAAAGCGGCATTTCCAAAGAATACACTGGTTCTTGGTTTATTCTCATATGAGAGCTACAGCTATGCAAGCTCGTAATAATAATAATAATAATGATAAATATGACATGAGTCCAACATAATATTTACCACGGGAAATCTCAGGGGTGGGTAATATTACCATTGCTTCGTGGATGAAGAAACAGACCAAGAGGTGTCACACATTTTGCCCAAGTTCATGCAGCTAGGAGGAGGCTAAGTAGGGACAACACTCAAGTCCATTAGGCTCTATGGAAGGTGTGCTAAGGCTGTCATTACACTGGAGGAAGTGGAGTTTAGGGAATTTCAAAAATTATTTTTATTTATTTGAGGAGAGGAAGAGGGAGAACGTGAATGAGAGAGAGAAAGAGAAAAGGAGAGGGAGAGGGGGCTCTCCCATCCACTGTTTCTCTCCTCAAATGCCTGCAGTGGCTGGGGCTGAGCAAGGGCTGAATTTGGGAGCCTGGGACTCAATCCAGGTATCTCACATGGGTGGTAGACATCCAATTATTTGAGTCAAATTTTTATTATTTGCTGCATCCCAGGATCTGCATTAGCAGGCAACTGGAGGCAAGAGTCAGAGCTGAATATCAAACCCAGATACTCTGATAAGGTATATGGATATTTTATCTGGTAGCTAAACCACCAGGCCAAACACCCACTCCTGAAGTTTAGTTTTGGATTCTTCTTTTATCCTTTGTGTGCTGTCTTTCTTCATTTCTGGTACTCGTTGACTCCATCAAATTTCCAGGGGACTGTTCTGTGTTGTGTGATTCCTGGGATTGCCATCCTGGAAGTGCCTGGTAAACTGATCCCACTCAGTGGTTGTGGGGGTGCCCCTTAGGTCCAACTGGAGTGAAGCACCCTTGAAAACAAAACACTGAGCATATTATTTTTAGTCTCCGAGTCTAGAAACAAATGAAGTCATTTTGGGCAATATATTTGTTAGAATGTCCCACATCAGATGGGTCATAGTTTCTTTGATGGTTAATTGTACATGTCAACTAACCTGCTAAGGAATGTCCAGAAATCTGGTAAAACACCATTTCTGGGTCTGTCTGTGAGGGTCTTTCCAAAAGAGATTAGTATCTGAAATGGTAAACTGAGTGTGATAAAACATTCAACCTGTTGGGGGTTTGAATTGAATATAAACCTAGAAGAATGCTGAGTTTTCCCTCTTGCTGTCTGAGCTGAGACATTCATCTTCTTCTGCCCTTGGACTTGGTGCTCCTGTTCTCAGGCCTTCCCATTTGAGCTGGATTCACAATTTCCCCATCCAGTTCTCAAGCCTTTGGATTTGGATTGAGTTACAGCACCAGCTTTTCTGGTTTTCCAGCTTGTAGACAGCAGACTGTGGGGTTTCCTGGCCTCCATTACCACCTAACCAATTCCTCTAATCAGTGTCCTTCTGTGTGTATCTACATATAACTTACTGATCCTGTATCCCTGAAGAACCCTGACAAATTCACTGTTTTGCTTATATAAGAGTGAACACAATAGAGGTACTTAGTGAAATTTTTTTTTTTTTTTTTTTTTTTTTTTTTTTTTTTTTTTTTTTTTTTTTTTTTTTGTGTGTGAGTTGAATTCCAGTGCAATCTCAAATCTCAGAAAAGCTTCAGCATTTTCTGTGCATGGAATCAATTCTGTCACAGTAGACTTTGGGGCATCTGTGATCCAGATCCTTAGAGCTTTGTCAAGTTGTGGAGCTCCTAACATTTTGGTTTTGAACTAGTCAGGCTGTACCCAGAGATGTGCATTGAAAGATTCAATCTGCTTTAATGATCCTTTGTCCTGCTAGGACTCTGTTTTTTTTTTTTTTTTTTTTTAGATTTATTTATTTATATGAGAGGTAGGGTTACAGACAGAGAGAGGGAGAGACAGAGAGCAAGGTATTCCACGCAATGGTTCCCTCCCCTGATGGCCGCACCAGCTGCTGGAGCTTGGCCAATGCGAAACAGGAGTCAGGAGCTTCTTCCAGGTCTCCCACACAGATGCAGGGGCAAAAACACGTGGGCCATCTTCCGCTGCCTTCCCAGGCCATTAGAAGAGAGCTGGAACAGCTGGGACATGAACCAGTGCCCTTTTGGAATGCTGGCATGGCATGCGGAAGCATAAACTACTACACCTCAGTGCCAGCCCCTGGGTTTTTCTTGGATTCTAAGTTTCTGGTGGGTAGACACATGGCATTAGTAGGGGCAGGAGTCATGGGGCAAGGGTGCAAGAGAGGCTGGTGATAGGATATGGGAATTTGAGCTCAAATTTACTCATTCCGTCGTTGTTGCTACAATTGTTTATTTATTGCGAGTCTAATATTGATCAGATATCTTTCTGTGTGTTTGAGTTAGAGTAGCAAAATAAACCCATGCATTTAAATTCTGCTGTGGGAGACAGGTCATACATAAAAAAATAAATAATCCTGATATTTTCAGATAATGATAGATGCAATGGAGACAAATAAGTGATGGGATAAAGACAAATTGATGTGGAGGATTCTACTTGAGAAAGAGTGATCAGCAAAGGGCTTTCTGAGGAGATGACCCTAGCTGAGGACTCAATACGCCTCTGGAGTCCAGAGCCTGTGGTACCATCCTGCATGTTGGAACTGATCCAGTAGGAGCCTGACTTTTATGTGGATGTTGCCACATTGTGAGTCACATCTTACTTCTTAACATAACATTCAGTTGAGAATATAGGATAGAATTCGTTATAGGACTTTCACACAAATGGTTCATGACATGGGTATCATTCTCTTCATCCAAGAATGATTTTTTTTTTCTTTTTTTGACAGAGTGGACAGTGAGAGAGACAGAGAGAAAGGTCTTCCTTTGCCGTTGGTTCACCCTCCAGTGGCCGCTGCGGCTGGTGCGCTGTGGCCGGCGCAACGTGCTGATCTGAAGGCAGGAGCCAGGTGCTTCTCCTGGTCTCCCATGGGGTGCAGGGCCCAAGCACTTGGGCCATCCTCCACTGCACTCCCGGGCCACAGCAGAGAGCTGGCCTGCAAGAGGGGCAACCGGGACAGAATCCGGCGCCCCAACTGGGACTAAAATCCGGTGTGCTGGCGCCGCAGGCAGAGGATTAGCCTATTGAGCCATGGCACCGGCCTAGAAGAATGATTTATGACTAGTCTCAGGGTAGACAATGGGAAGTGAAAAAAAAAAAAAGATGGTATAAAATTGTATATGGAACTCCTCCTCCAAAAATAAACAAGAACAACAAGCTAAGTGAGAGATATTTTTTAACATGTATCATTATTTAATTTTTTAAAAAATGTTTTTTAAACTTTTATTTAATAAATATAAATTTTGAAAGTACAACTTTTTGATTATAGCAGTTCCCCCCAACCACCCTCCCACCTGAAAACCATCCCATCTCCTACTCCCGCTCCCATACCATTCTTCATTAAGATTCATTTTTAATTATCTTTATATACAGAAGATCAACTTAGTATATGCTAAGTAAAGGTTTCAACAGACTGTACCCACACAGACACACAAAGTATAAAGTACTGTTTGAAGATTAGTTTTACCATTAATTCTCAAAGTACAACACATTAAGGACAGAGGCCCTACATGGGGAGCAAGTGCACAGTGACTCCTGTTGTTGATTTAACAATTGGCACTCTTATTTATGAAGTCAGTAATCACCTGAGGTTCTTGTCATGCACTGCCAAGGATATGGAAGCCTCCTGAGTTCACAAACTCAGACCATATTTAGACAAGGCCATAGTCAAAGTGGAAGTTCTCTCCTCCCTTCAGAGAAAGGTACCTCCTTCTTTGATGGCTCCGTTCTTTCTACTGGGATCTCATTCACAGAGATCTTTCATGTAGGTCATTTTTTTGCCACAGTGTCTTGGCTCTCCATGCCTGCGAAACTCTCATGGGCTTTTTAGCTGGATCTGAATGCCTTAAGGGCTGATTCTGAGGCCAGAGTACTGTTTAGGGCATTTGCTATTCTGTGTATTCTGCTTCCCATGTTGGATTGTTCTCCCCTTTTTAATTCTATCAGTTAGTATTATCAGACACTGGTCTTGTTTATGTGATCCCTTTGACTCTTAATCCTATCATCATGATCAATTATGAACTTAAATTGATCACTTTAACTGGTGAGATGGCATTGGTAGCTGCCAACTTAATGGGATTTGGAGTTCCATGGCACGTTTCTAGCTCTACCATTAGGGGTAAGTCCGAGTGAGCTTGTGCTGAATTATACATTTCCTCCCTCTCTCATTCCCACTCTTATTTTTAACAGCAATCAATTTTCAGTTCAATTAAAACACCTAAGAATAATTGTGTGTTAATTAAAGAGTTCAACCAATGGTATTCAGCAGAAAAAGAAAATACTGAAAAGAATAAAATAGTAAGCTGTTCCTTGACAGTCAGGACAAGGGCTGATCAAGTCATTATTTCTCTTACTGAGAAATCTTGGTCAAATTCTTTGACTTTAAAGGCTATAACATTTTTTCCAGTTAATTGGTAGGCCAGGCAGGAATAGGTATGGATACTTAGAGGAAAATACACTGGTTAGTTCATCTCTTCCAAGCACATGATTTTTTAATATTTTGTCAACCCTCAAAATAACTTTACAAAAAGATACTATCATTTTATGTCCATTTTATAGAGAAACAAACTGAGGCTTAAAGGAAAAGGAAAATGTGCTAATATTTAACATTTATTATGTGTAACTGATGACTTCAAGTTATTTTCCTATTATTAAATCACACTCATTATTCTATGGATCTCTTAAAGTTCTATGAAGAGTGAGATGAAGGCTCAGTGACATTGTATAATTAGCTGAAAAGTTGCAAAGCAAAGGACAGAGCCATGTTTGAAATGAATACTATGCTGCTACAAATGTCCTTTCTTTTCTGGCCCATTACATGCATCTTGCCAATGGGATATGTTCCTCTACAAAACAAGGAATGGGAGCCCTTCCTTTTGTTCTAGTTGAGTAGTAGTTTCTGGAGGACCGTTGATATGTTTCTAGTTACAGTGCTAAGCTGTTTCTGCATCCTTGTCACATGAGTTATGGAATGAGAGTGCCTAATATTACCTACCAATATTACCTTTGAGAGAATAGTAGGGAATAGTACCACCCTTATAGATTTTATTTTTTTGCAAAAATTCAGTGACCCAATACATCTAAAATGTCTCATCTAGGAAGACATAGAAGATACTTGACTTCCATCCCAATTACTGGAAAATACCGTTCTGTGTGCGTGTCTAGAGTTGAGCTCAGCATTTTACACTGAAAATACAAATATGTGAATGATGAATAAATTAAGCATATTTTGATGAGTAAATCAACAGGTGAATAAAAGAAGAAATGAATTTACAACTTGGTCTCTGAATTCTAGTTCAGGCTCTCTCATAATGTGAGATCATTGAGGAATTACCATTTCATAACCTGGTTTTCCTTTCTTATTTCAAATGATCTCTATAACCTCTTCTATATATGGGATTCTTAAGTTATTTGGTACAGATCCTGTGACCTAAAATCATTCCTCAAATTTGTTACTGTTTTGACGCCTTTTCTGATGGCATCTCTAAGACAATAAATACCTTCTTCCTTGTACCCATGTGGATTTCTCTGTGTGGGCTGCATTTTATATTTTGGATTTTAGGATAGGATAGGCTATCTTTTCTCTCCTTCCCCTCTATTACTCAATTTCAACCAGGATAGCACCCTGCTACCTCTCAACTTGAGATATCTGACAATGTCTGTTGACAATTTTGAAGGTCAGAAGTTAGGGCAGGTCTACTGGTCTTGACTGGGTAGAGGTAAAAGATGCTGATAAATAAGTACAGGGTACAGAACAAACCCTCTGTCCTGTACACAACAAATCATTATCTGACCCAAATTTCCAATAGGATTGAGCATGCATGGCACTATTTTTGTGTGGAAATAATATATTTGCAAAAGATAAGACTCTCCTAAAGCTGAGCTTGTCATCTGTCTTGGGAACAGGATGCTTAAAGATGGAAGTCTGGGCTTGGTGATTAAACATATGCATAAAAACTCCCTGGTGTTTCAAAGGATTCAAAGGCATAATGAGGATGCTATTAGAGTGCATCAGACTCCTATACAAAGCAAACATATTACCTACCTGCAATGAAAGATTTCTGAATGGATAGGGGTTACAACCTCTACAGAGGAATGTTTAGCTAGAGGCATGTGGATTTTAGCTGCATGAATAATGCCAACATTAATGGGACTCATTATGTTGCCCTGCATTGGAAATTTACTCTTGAATGGAGAGTGATATCCCACAGATGGAGGCCATTGAAAATCTGCTCCACTGGCAGGGCACATGGAAAAGGCTCAAGTGGGAAGCAGTGTTGGCTGCCAGCTCATGTTGGCTTCGAGCTGATTGGTCCATAGAGGGAAAGAGTAGAGCACACGGGGCATATTATCTAGTGAGCAGTAAACCTGGGGTGACATTAGGGAATGTCAGTTGCCTCTGGTTTGCCCTGCTTCCCCTTTGGAGCCTTTACTGGCCAGTTTAGGATACTACCACTCAGGTACTTGTCACTTCCTAAGAACTGCAGCCCTCCTGACTTCCACCAGGAAAGTAGGCTCTTGTTTTTTCAGGGACTCGGATATTATCTTCTGCAGGTAATTTGTGATGTAAAGGAATGTGGTCAGTGAATAATCCACAGGAAAGCATTTGAGGTAGACATGAGATGCTGGGCGTGGATATTTGTATTTTTGGAGGGTCTGTCATGGTGCTTCTACATCAATTCCTCAGATCTTGATGTAAGTTGAGGCCTTTCTTCCACGGTGCATATTTATGCAAACTCACAATGTAAAGCTGCAAAGAAGTGGAGATTTTCTGTGGGGAGTGGGGAGTTGGAGTATCTGGGGTTCAGCCCAGGGTTATTCCTTTGCATCATACATTTCAAACCTGAGGCACCTTGCTGGAAGCATCCAACTCCATGGAGCAATACTGATCATCATGGCAACCGCAGAAAGTGATAATATTTATTTAGGATACAGAGTAACTGGAGAGCACTGCTTTAAGCTGCAAGCAAAGACCCAGCCACTCTGAGAGGCTGAATGGATCCGTAACTGGGTAGAGTCTGTCCTGGAAAACTGCCAGAGAGCGTAGGATAAAAATCACTGTCCTTGAGTGACCTTGACTAAGCCTCACAAGGTGTTGAGTTAAAAGGAGTGAATATTAGCCACATTGTTAACGGGGAGCATAGCAAATGCAATGAGATTGAGTTTGTTCTTTAATTTTTTATTTTTATTTATTTATTTTTTTGACAGGCAGCGTGGACAGTGAGAGAGAGAGAGAGACAGAGAGAAAGGTCTTCCTTTGCCATTGGTTCACCCTCCAATGGCCGGCACACCGCGCTGACCGGAAGGCAGGAGCCACGTGCTTCTCCTGGTCTCCCATGGGGTGCAGGGCCCAAGCACTTGGGCCATCCTCCACTGTACTCCCAGGCCACAGCAGAGAGCTGGCCTGGAAGAGAGGCAACTGGGACAGAATCCGGCGCCCCAACCGGGACTAGAACCTGGTGTGCCGGCACCGCAAGGTGGAGGATTAGCCTAGTGAGCCGCGGCGCCGGCGTGTTCTTTAATTTTTTAAATAAATAATCATGGAACATCCCTGAAAAACTCATCAGGGAGAAGATTCAGATGACTCAATGTGGATTCTATTCCCAAAGAGTACTCAGTGTACAATTGGTTATCAACAAATGTGAGTTCCATTTCATTTCCTTTGCATCAATATCTTTGCCACTGAAGATCATTGTCGTGGTCCATTTGGGCTGCTGTTCCTGACTACAATCGGCTAGGTAGGTAGTGAACAACAAAAATTTATTTCATGTAGTTCTGAATGCTGCGAAGTCTGAGATCAGGGTTTTGATTGATTTAGTGTCTGATGAAGACTGCTTTTTGGATCATAGATGGTGTGTCTTCACATGGTGGGGGAGGGCAAGGCAGTTCTCCCCTGCATCTTTTTAAAAGGCATTAATTCCATTTATGAGGTCTCTGCCCTCATGGCCGAATCACTTCCTGAAGATCCTACTTTCTAATACCATCAGGTTAGAAATTAGGTTTCAGCATTTGAATTTTCTAGGGACACAACCATTCAGATCATCACATTTATAAAGCATATTAAAGTGATTTAGCACAACAATTCGTTATTTATTGTCTTTTTGGGAGCTGTTTTAGAGAAATTTGCCTCAGGCCCCCAAGAATAGCAAATATTTGAAAGTCTATAAAATTGGGTTAATGGAAAAGTAAAAAAAAAAAAAAAGACAAATTATTTCATTTGCGTGACATTTAGACTTCGCTATAACTTCAGAAACTGCCTTGGTGCTTCTTTCTTCACAATGTAAAAATCAACATACACTTGCAGCATTTTGATACAATAGGGCTTTAAATATGAGCCTATGAGTGCTGATCAGTTGACAAAGATACTTCGAAAAGTGATTTGTGTGCTGGTACTATCCGGCTTGCTTTCTTCTTTAATGACTAAGTCAGTGTCTGAAAATAAATGAGTCATTTAGAGAGACACATGCAGACTTTCAGGCCCTGGGGGCACTGTTCCAGTGACTACAGAAAAATGGACTAAATGTGCTGGTGTTGAGTCCAGTCCAATTCATCTGCTTTGCATTCCCCTTTGGCAATGCAGGTTGCTTAGGAAGCAATGTAACTTATTATCATGAGAATAGAACTAAGTTCCAAACTCTTCTTCATCGCTCACGAGCTGTGTGACATATGGCAAGCTATTTAACCTCTCTGAATATCACTATTCTGATCAGAGGATTAGTCTGAGAATTTTGAGAAACACTATGTATAAAGCAGCCAGTCGAGTGCTTGGTTCATAATTTACAATCAATAGACAACATAGAGACTGTTGAGAATAAATTTATGTTGTGTTCTACTAAATCCATTGTTTTCAGTTTTCTTTCTACAAAAGGTATGCAAAAATAGGATAGTGAGGGAAAAAAACCAAACTCTTTAAGGGCACGGTTAGTATTTAATTAATTTGCCTGCTTGGGGTTAGTGGCACACTCTGCACAAAGAATCAGAATCCATTCGATGATAGATGATATGACTAGAACTCACAGACAGACCTTTAGGACTGATTGAAAAAACAGTTGTGGAGTTTTCACTATGATCACTATGTTCTTAAACCTGTATGTATGAAATACATGAAACCTGTATAACTTAAATAAGATTTTTTAAAAAAAAATTAAAAAAGAAATTAAAAAAAATGTGTTTAGACTGTTGGGATATGGACTCCACACAAATTCTGCAGTACAACAAGGCTTGGATTAAGCAACAGGCTTTACTTGAGGAATTTATAAAACAAAGATCAGCATGAAAAGAAGCTCCACAATCTCGGCTGGCGCTGTGGCTCACTAGGCTAATCCTCCGCCCGCGGCACCGGCACCCCGGGTTCTAGTCCCGGTCGGAGTGCCGGATTCTGTCCAGGTTGCTCCTCTTCCAGTCTATCTCTCTGCTGTGGCCCGGGGAAGTCAGTGGAGGGTGGTCCAGGTGCTTGGGCTCTGTGCCCGCGTGGGATACCTGGCTCCTGGCTTTGGATGGGCGCATTGCGCCAGCTGTAGTGACCATTTTGGGGGTGAACCAATGGAAGGAAGACCTTTCTCTCTGTCTCTCTCTCTCTCACTGTCTAACTCCACCTGTCCAAAAAAAAAAAAAAAAAAAAAAAAAAGCTCCACAATCTCTAAAGAAAGGTGACCTAGGGCTAGGGTACTTTGCTGTACCGATCATTTCAAGGCAGGGAGGGGCCAAGTTCCTATCCTTGTGCTTTTTTAACATGGGAGAGTGGCCATGTGAAGTGTGTGGTGTGGGGGAAGACAAATCTATTCCTTGGGCACCAAGGGCATTAGATTTGGATGCTGCTGTTTATAAGGGTTGGAAAAGCTGGCTGCTGGACTCTGAGGCCTGTGAATTGTTGCAGCGCCTCCTACTGGAGGAGAAAATCCCTGGCCACAGGGGCAACTGAGTTATAGGAAGCTCTTCTTGCTGGGAAGAGGGACAAGTCCCTGTGCCAGGTAGTTCATTCCAAGAGACCTTCTGGAGTCATTTTATAAGCCCTAGAGTCACACAGATGCCACATTGTAGCAGAGTTTAATAACAGTAAACAGTAGCAGTGCATGCATGGTTGCTTTGATAATAGTACTTTGTTCTTAGGCTTTTCTTCTACTTCTTTAACTACTATTTTCTAGGTTTCTAGTTAACATCAGTCACAGGACACAAATTTTCCTGGAAACCTGGCAATGTAATTTTTATTATTCAATCCATTTGTAGATGAAGAAATGAGTATCAGAGACCTGCAATGATTTTCTAGAGTCCTCAGAGTGAGTACCTGGTAAGGCTGGGGCAGAAACCCAACTTCTTTTGCTTGCAAAGGTTAAGCTTGTCTGTTGGTAAATGCTTCCCTTTAGATGATGAAAAGGGAAAAGAGAGGTACCTTTGCTGGTTGGTTTTACCACTCCTCAAGAGATGCAACTGAATGCAGTGGTTTTGTTCTACCCCAGTGAGGCTCAGAAGAGGCAGGAACTTGACCCACTGTGAAGACCACACCAGGAGTGTGAATGAGCTGGCAGGCCCCAAGAGGAAGCAATTATGGTCACTCTGCCTGAGTGCCACCCAGACTAGCAAGAGTGTAGATTGGAATATGAGGGCTATCAGCCAGAATTATTCATGCCTCGCTACAGACCTGCTGGTAATTCACGAATAGTGCATTTGATTCAGTTGGTCAGCCAAATTGGTCTGAGCATGCTATCTGCCACAATGACTTCTCAGTCATTAATGAGCAAAATTGAGAAAAATTGGATACCTCGAAAGTATGCCAAATATGTGAGCATCATCATTTTAACATAGCACAATGTTGTCATAAAAAATGTCCATTGTTTTACCACGATCCATTCCCTGTGGAAGTTAGAACTGCATCTTTAGCTGGACATTTATCATGCCTTACAATATCAGAATCCTACTTGAAAAGAGCTGCAAAGCCTTGAGCTGTTATTAAAAAGGCTTGTCACTTACATGAGAACCTTTAGCTGAAGGTGAAATGAGAGGGAAAGGCAGTGTAACCAAAAGACACCTTTTGGGCTTAGGAAGAATTACTCATTGGCAAAGCTCTTCTCTGATCTAACTATTATGACAACATAAGCAAGGGAAGAAGCTGTGTGTGTGTGTGTGTGTGTGTGTGTGTGTGTGGAGAAAGAGAGAGAGAGAGAGAATGCAGTTTCATCAATATTTCTGAACATGCAAAAGCAGAGATAAGAAACTTTTGGTCTCTTTTCACTAATGAGCCAACTGTGAACAGGCTAGGACCAAAAGTTTCTATCCCCAAATGTGCTGACACATTTAAAGTGGAATGCATGTTTGCAAGAACACCCACGTGTGAAATGGGATAAAACTCTTTGGAACCTCTGACTTATTTCTTGGGCTCAAAGTCATTTATTATTCATGTTGATAATTAGCTGCAAAGTTTATTCCAATCACAAACAAGAAAGAGACAAAGTTCAAAGGAATCTTGGAAGTTCCCTGCCCGCCAGAGAGTGTTTTTCCAAGGAGAGAAGTTTATTGCTAGATTTTTCTGAGTTGTGTTATACCTAGGAATGAGATGGGCAAGGGGTTTCCTCAGAAATTAAATGCTTGTCAAGATCATTGTGCTAGAAATTATTAGGGATGCACCTTGTTTTTGGACCATGGATTGAAGAACTGAACTGGTAGTATTCTGAGCAGCAAATAACATATTGCTTACTATAGAATCTAAAAAGTGAAGCTAAAACATCTACACCAAGTGTGCGTACTCAGGAGGACCCCTCAGGGTGGGCACACGTGGATTCTTTATGTGGCTCTTGGAACACAGACCCTTTTGATCAATCCCCACTATCCACAACTCCCCTAGGTCCTCTGGTGTTCTTAGCCAGGAGTAATAAATTCTTTGAGCAATTGAAAGTACAGCCCAAGTCAAGTTTGCCCTTTAGGCTACAAATTACATTTTACCTTATTTTAAATTAATATCTAATATGATAATATACATGATTATGTACATATTACAATGCTGGCCACTGATCAAAGCTTTTTCCATGCAGCTCTCATTTTGGAGCCTCCTGTTGACCATTGCTTCACGTCCAGGTAACATGGAGACTTCATTATGGTATCAAGCCTTTTGCTGGTCTCAGTGAAATAATTCAAACTACTTTTAGTAAAAAAACAGATTTTTGTTCTTCAACTATGTAACTTAGTGTTCTAGTGTAGAGCCATGCCAAGCTTCAGGTATAGCTATTTCCCAGTATCCTGGAGATGTTTTCAGGATGTGGTCTCCAGCTACCAGATCCACCTTCTGTGTAGCCTCATTCTCCAGCAGGATGTTTGTCCTATGGTGGCAGAGAGCCTCATTTCTACCAGTGAGTAATGCTAACAGAACTTGCTAAAAACTAAAATTGCCTTAATACTTCCTTCCCTCCACAACTTCAGTTGAACTCAGGCAAGGATCCTAATACTGGAATACCTAATCCTAATACTTACTGAGGTTGTTACATTCTGTAAGTTCATTTGTAATGATCTCTTTGAGTTCAATTCTTTCTTCGCTGTTGATTAAATTAATATTTAAGAAGAGGTCTGGTAGAATGGGGAAAACCAGAGAACTGCAGGTCAGAATGGCTTTACATTTTATTTTAATATCTTGTCATATAATAATGTTTTGGTCAAGGACAGACTACATATGTAATGGTGGTCCCTAAGATTAGGGTAGAACTCAAAAATTCCTTCTAGGCAGTGGCATCATGGCTGTTGTAGAAGGGTAGCACAATACATTGCTCATAAATGTGTGGTGATGCTGATGTAAATAAGCCTACGATACTTCATACTGTATACAAAATATAGCATACAATATTGAATTGGGGAAATCTAGAAGTGTTTCCACTAAGATATGGAACCAGGTAAGGATGACCTCTCACAGCATTACTATTTAATATAGTTTTGGAAGTGTTAGCCAGAGCCATTAGGCCAGAAAAAGAAATCACAGGGGTAAAAATTGGAAAGGAGGAAGTCAAATTATCCCCATTTGCTGGTGACATGATCCTTTATATAGGATTGCTAGAAGACTCCACTAAGAGTTTTGGAACTGATAAGAGAATTTGTCAAAGTTGTGGGATATAAAATCAACACACAAAAATCAGTAGCAATTGTATACACAAACAATGACATGGATGAGAAAGATCTCTCATGATAAGTCCCCTTCACAGCAGCTACACAAAAGTTTAAGTGCCTTGGGATAGAGTTAACCACAGATATGAAAGATCACTACTATGAAATTTACAAAACATTAAGGAAAGAAAGAAAAGACACACACACACACACACACACAGAGAAAATTCTTCCATGTTTATGGATTGGAAGAATTTTTAAAAAAGATTTTATTTTATTTATTTATTTGAGAGAGAGAGAGTTACAGACAGAGAGAGGGAGAGACAGAGAGAAAGGTCTTCCATCTGCTGATTCACTAACCTAATGGCTGAAATAGCCAGACCTGGGCTGATCTGAAGCCAGGAGCCAGGAGCCAGGAGCTTCTTCTGGGTCTTACATATGGGAACAAGGGCCCAAGGACTTGGGCCATCTTTTACTGCTTTCCCAGGACATAGCAGAGAGCTGGATTGGGAGAAGAGCAGCTAGGACATGAACCAATGCTCATATGGAATGCAGGCATTGCAGACAGAGGCTTAGCCTGCTATGCCACTGTGCCAGACCTGGATTGGAAAAGTTAATATCATCAAAATGTTCATAGTATCCAAGATAATTTACAGATTCAGTATGACCCCAATCAAGGTACCACAGACATTCTTCCCAGATCTAGAAAAAATGATCTAAAAATTCATATGGAAACACAAGAGACCCCAAATAAAGCAATCTTAAACAATAAAAATCACAATACCAGATTTTAAGGCATTACAATAGCAGATTTTAAGACATCCTACAGGGAAGTCATAATCAAAATCACCTAATACTGGCACAAAAATTGACATGTGGACAAATAGAACAGAATAAAACACAAAGAAATTAATCCACGCATCTACAACCAACTTGATCTTTCACAAACAAGCTGAAATCACTCTGGAGAAATGACAGTCTCTTCAACAAATGGTGTTGGGAAAATCGAATCTCCATATGCAGAAATATGAAATAAGACCCCTACTTTATACCTTAAACAAAAACCAACTCAAAATGAATCAAAGTTTTATACCTAAGACTTGAGACTATTAAATTATTAGAGGAAAACATAGGGGAAACATTGTAAGAGATTGACATAGGCAAGACTTCTTGGGTAAGATCCCAGAAGCACAGGAAATAAAAGCAAAGATAGACAAATGGGATTACATCAATCTACAGAGCTTCTGCACCTCTTCAACAAAGTGAAGAGGCATTCAATAGAATAGGAGAAGATATTTGTGAACTATACATCTGATAAAGGATTAATATCTGGGATTTATAAAGAGCTCAAGAAACTTAACAATAACAAAATCAACAACTAGTTCAGAAATGGGCAAATGATGTAAACAGGCCTATTTCAAAGGATGAGATACAAATGAACAACAGACATATAAAAAAATACTAAGGACCACTGGTCATCAGGGGAATGAAAATAAAAACCACAGTGAAGTTGTATTTCACTCATGGATTACTACTCAGCCATAAAAAATTAATGAAATCCTGACTTTTGCAACCAAATAGATGCAATTGGATACAATTATGTTTACTGAAATAAGATAGATTCCAAAAGACAATTATGGTATGCTTTTTATGATTTGTGGTAGATAATATATAGAGTACAAAAAACTTAATGCATTTGAATGAAATTGACATCTTCTGATTTGATTATTGTTTATAACCCCTGTCTAAATTCCTGAGAAACATTGGTCTTTCTATTTTTTATTTGTGGAACTCTTATTTAGAGGAGGATTAAATCCATGATTACAAAGCAAATTGAAAGTATGTGATTACAAAAAAATTAGAAGAAAAATAAAGAAAAGAGGAAGTGAGGGGAGGAGCAAAATATTGTTAGATTCCTAGAATCATATCTATGAAACTCATGAAATCTGGTCTGTATATATTACTGAATAAAAATGTAAAAAATTTTAAAAGTATAGCAAACACAATTGCATATGGAACACAATACTTGGTAAGGCAAATAAGTGACTATATCACTGGCATATGTGTTTGCTGTACCATACTTTTCATCATTATCTTAGAATTTAGTCATTCTACTTCTATATAAAAAAAGTTTATTGTAAAAACAGTTTGCTGTGTTATGCCAGCCACAGCCTCAGACATCTCTTGTGAGTCACTTGATACATCAAAAAAAGTTTGTCAAGTGATTGACCTACATCATCTATGTTTGTGAAAATATACTCTATGATGTTTGAACAGTGATAAAAAGGTAAGAATTATGCATTTCTAGATATATTCTGGTAGTTCAGTAACACATGACTGAATTCTTGACTTTGGAAAGCCCTTGCTCTATATAAATGGGGTCATAATAGAATAGATGGGACCACATTAGATGATCTCTTAGAGCTTCCAACCACTCAGGGTCCAAGAAACTATAGGAAATAACTTTCCTAGAGCATAATAAGTACTCAATGAATGTACTTTAAACTGTCACTCAGACTTCCTAGTTCCCTGTTCCATATGAGATACTGAGCCCCAGCCACTCTTTTCAATTAAAAGTAACAGTTGGACTTTTTGTAGAGACTTCAGGCAGAATATTTTTCAATGGGGTTGAGAGAAAATGTGTTGGCTGAGTCTGGGGAAGGGATTGTGGTGAGACAAAGGAAAAGACAACGGTGAGGTTTTTGTGACTCATTCTAATTTGTTGTCTTCACATACCCTTGCCTGAAGGCTGAGTCCTGCATTATCTGATTGGATCATATCAGAGCAGGTAATCACCCTGGATGGGGCACAGGTGTCAGGAATATCATTAGCCATCATGTGTACTGGAGGAAAATGATGTGTAGGCAGTTTTAGGACTAAAGTTTTCAGTTAGACTTTATCATTGTTCCATTTGCTTTCATAACCTGGAGTCCAACAAAGTAACTCATGTGAGGTGAAGTCACAAACAAGGAAGCATCAATTGGAATGCCCATTCATTCACCAAGATAAACTTTTTTTTAAACTTTTATTTAGTAAATATAATTTTCCAAAATACAGTTTATGGATTACAATGGCTTTTCCCCCCCATAACTTCCCTCCCAACCGCACCCCTCCCATCTCCCGCTTCCTCTCCCATTCCATTCACATCAAGATTCATTTTCAATTATCTTTATATACAGAAGATCGATTTAATATATATTAAGTAAAGATTTCATCAGTTTGCACCCACACAGAACATAAAGTGTAAAATACTGTTTGAGTACTAATTACAGCATTACTTCACATTGGACAACACATTAAGGACAGAGATCCCACATAAGGAGTAAGTACACAGTGCCTCCTGTTGTTGACTTAACAATTTGACACTCTTGTTTATGGTGTCAGAAATCTCCCTAGGCTCTAGTCATGAGTTTCCAAGGCTATGGAAGCCTCTTGAGTTCGCCAATTTTGATCTTATTTAGACAAGGTTATAGTCAAAGTGGAAGTTCTCTCCTCCCTTCAGAGAAAGGTACCTCCTCCTTTGACCTCTTTTGATGGCCTGTTCTTTCTACTGGGATCTCACTCGCAGAGACCTTTCATTTAGGGTGTTGTGTTTTGTGTTGTGTTTTTTTTTTTTTTTTTTTTTTGCCAAAGTGTCTTGGCTTTCCATGCCTAAAATACTCTCATGGGCTCTTCAGCCAGATCCGAATGCCGTAAGGGCTGATTCTGAGGCCAGAGTGCTGTTTAGGACATCTGCCATTCTACGAGTCTGCTGTGTATCCCACTTCCCATGATGGATTGTTCTCTCCCTTTTTGATTCTATCAGCTAGTATTAGCAGACACTAGACTTGTTTGTGTGATCCCTTTGACTCTTAGACCTATCAGTGTGATCAATTGTGAATTGAAATTGATCACTTGGACTAGTGAGATGGCATTGGTACATGCAATCTTGATGGGATTGTTTTGGGATCCCCTGGCACGTTTCTAACTTCACCATTTGGGGCAAGTCTGATTGAGCATGTCCCAAATTGTACATCTCCTCCCTCTCTTATTCCCACTCAGATTTAACAGGGATCACTTTTCAAATTTCAACACCTGAGAATAAATGTGTGTTGATTACAGAATTCAACCAATAGTATTAACTAGAACAAAAAAATACTAAAAGGGATAAAGTATTACATTGTACATCAACAGTCAGGACAAGGGCTGATCAAGTCACTGTTTCTCATAGTGTCCATTTCACTTCAACAGGTTTCCTTTTTTTGTGGTTTCACCAAGATAAACTTAACTACCAAGATACCTGGACTAGAATGCCAACAAATCTATTCCAGAGGTGCTTTTCCTTTTTTTTAAATTTTTTTTGACAGGCAGAGTGGACAGTGAGAGAGAGAGACAGAGAGAAAGGTCTTCCTTTGCCGTTGGTTCACCCTCCAATGGCTGCCGCGGCTGATCCGATGGCAGGAGCCAGGTACTTATCCTGGTCTCCCATGGGGTGCAGGGCCCAGACACTTGGGCCATCCTCCACTGCACTCCCGGGCCACAGCAGAGAGCTGGCCTGGAAGAGGGGCAACTGGGACAGAACCCGGTGCCCCAACCAGGACTAGAACCCGGTGTGCTGGCGCCGCAAGGCGGAAGATTAGCCTATTGAGCCATGGCGCCGGCCCAGAGGTGCTTTTAAAATGAGAAGATGGACTGGTCAACCCAGAACTGGAAAAATGGCAAAGGTTTAGGACATAAATGTTTAATGGTGATGGGCCATATTGGCCCAGGGCTTCCTCTCCATAAAAGATGCACAGGGTTTGGAGGGCTTAACTCCACAAGTCAGGGTCCTTCTTTGCTATAGACCAGCAATCTGACTCTTCTTTCCTAGTTCCAAGGTGTCCCTCTCCCACCACTTCTTTTTGGCTTACTCATTCTTTAGAAGAGTTAGTACTTTTAATTATGTACCGTTTGCTTAGATTTTCTTGCTTTCTTACTCCAAATTATTTTTCTCTAAGGCATGTTCTTCACATTTTATGTCTTTCAAACTGTTGATTTTTTAGTTTAAATCTCAGAATTCAGACTCCATGTTGCTATCTTCCCTATCTATTTCTGTCACTGGAAAAGATATTTTGATAAATCATTTCCTTTGAAACTTAGTAGTTAATCCTTGGGAGAAAGTAGTATATTTTTCAGAAAAAAAATGTTTTGGAACTGCTTCTCTACATTGCACCTTGCTAAAGAGAATTTTGCTTCCTACATTTAACACTGATCATTGAAGAAATGTGTGCTGTTGTCGATTTATTCCTTCCCTTGTTGCTGCACTACAAGGAACTTTGTGATTCCTGACATCCTTGTTAGACTTTGCTTCTTGGTTGGTAATGTGAGTTTGTGGAACTAGGGCTGTGAGAACTTTCTCTATGTCAGTGCATGATGGTTCTCTGTGTGGTAAGTTTGTTGACATCCTGGGAGTTGAATTTGATAATGGAATTTTGCACAGTGAAATTATAAAAAAAAAGTTTGTTTATATTTACTTGAGAGAGAGAGAGAGAGAGAGAGAGAGAGAGAGAGAAATATCCTCCACCCATTGGTCAACACCCTCCCCCCATTCTTGTAACAGCCAGGTCTGGGCCAGGCCAAGTCAGGAGAATCTGGAAGAACATTGGAGTCCCTCATGTGGATGGCAAGGGCCCTAGCACCTGAGCCATTGGCCTTCTGCTTCCCAGAATACATCAGCAGGAAGCCACACCAGCAATAGAGCAACCTGGACCTGTACTGGCACTCTGACATAGGATGTGGACATCTCAAGTGGCAACACAAACCACTGTGCCACAACACAATATTCTCCCCACAGAGAAATTTTAATGAATCATTTAGAAAATGAGAGGGATTCATGATCATAGTCAATTATCAAAAGTTTTTCTAAAATTTTCTAGAGCTGTAGCTTCAGTATAAGAGGTATATGTGAGGGTGGGGGGATCTATAGGACATACCAACAATTAAAAACTCATGGTGCCCTCTGTTCCTATTTTTCTGGCCAGTTGCTTTTAGTAATATGCTCTAACAAACTCTGGCATGGTAACCAGAGTAATGCCAGTGATTTTCTTGAAGTGAATTTGTTCATTCTCAGAGACCCCAAGGGATACTGCTCAAGTAGTGTGAAAGGAGTTTAAACAGTCACAAAGACCACAGCCAACTAAGCAAAAAAACCAAGAACCTTGCACCTAAATAGGAAGATTTACTGACTTTTAATTTCTTTTCTTTTGAAGGATTTTTATTGAGTTTTGCCTTCAGAAAATTAATGAGATCTACAGGAACACATTGAGACCTTACCAGTAACAGATATGCTCACAAAATCATTATAATCCCACTATTTAATAATGATGCTGCAGGAATATTAGGTTAATCCAGAATGACTTCAGCAACTTCTGCCCAGAAAGAGACACACTGGCCTGAAAATTACTATCCCTGATTACAAATTGGGAACAGATGATTAAAACTGTCAAGTGATGAGGCAGCTACACATCAATGGCTGCTATTAAAAGTAAACCTTGGCAGCAGAACAAAAAATACACTTATTCAAAAGGACATACATACAATGTTTTATTCAGAGAATAGCGAACTTAATGGCAGATCCAGGAACCTGTAAATTAATTTGTGTATAACAGGGCCAAGCATGCTCTGCCTTCCTTGTTTCTCTGTGTGGCTCTGTCCATGGTAGTTGTGAAGCAGTATCAAGTTGCTCCCCTCCCTATCTTTTAATTCCTCATCTACACAACGCAGAGTACTAACCACTATTATTCTTAAGTGTTGAAAATTAACTGAAATGTGATCCCTGTTAAACATAAGAGTGGGAATAAGAGAGGGAAGAGATGTATAATTTGGGGCATGCTCGGGCTGACTTGCCCCAATTGGTAGAGTTGGAAACATACTAGGGGATTCCAATTCAATCCCATCAAGGTGGCATGTGCCAATGCCATCTCACTATTCCAAGTGATCAATTTCAGTTCACAGTTGATCATAATGAAAGGACTAAGAGTCAAAGGGAGCACATAAACAAGTCTAGTATCTGCTAACACTAACCGATAGAATAAATAAAGGGGAGAGTGATCCAACATGGGAAGTGAGATACTCAGCAGACTCATAGAATGGCGGATGTCCTAAATAGCACTCTGGCCTCAGAATCAGCCCTAAAGGCACTCGGATCTGGCTGAAAAGCCCATGAGAGTATTTCAGGCATGGAAAGCCAAGACACTCTGGCAAAAAGATCTCTGTGAGTGAGATCCCAGTGGAAAGAACAGGTCTTCAAAGAGGGAGGTGCCTTTCTCTGAAGGGAGGAGAGAACCTCCACTTTGACTATGACCTTGTCTAAACAAGATAAGAGTCGGAGAACTCAAGGGGCTTCCATAGCCTTGGAAACTCATGACTGGTGCATAGGGAGATTACTGATGCCATAAACAGGAGTGTCAATTTGTAAAGTCAACAACAGGAGTCACTGTGCACTTACTCCTCATGTAGGATCTCTGTCCTTAATGTGCTGTACACTGAGGCTTAATGCTATAACGAGTACTCAAACAGTATATTTCACTTTGTGTTTCTATGGGGGTGCAAACTGTTAAAATCTTTACTTAATGTACACTAAACTGATCTTCTGTTAAAAAAAAAAAAAAAAGAAACTATCAATTCCCAACTTGACTCTCACTGGGATTAAACATGACAATAGGTCTGATCTGATTTCATCATCATTTAAAAAAAAATCATCTATTATTTTTCACTTTATGTTTCTGTGTGGGAACAAACTGTTGAAATCCTTACTTAAGGTATACTAAGCTGATCTTCTGTATACTAAGATAATCGAAAATGAATCTTGATGTGAATGGAAGGGGAGAGGGAGTGGGAAAGGGGAGGGTGGTGGGTGGGAGGGACGGTATGGGGGGGAAAGCCATTGTAACCCATGAGACGTACTTTGGAAATTTATATTCATTAAATAAAAGATAAAAAAAAAAAATTCCTCATCTACAGGACTCGACCTTCAGTCATCTCCTTATACCGAGAGACTGTGAGACTTATCTGTTTCTAGAGTTCTGTGATATCCTTGGATGGATGATGGCATCCTCTACAGTCAGTTTGAGGACTTGCAAATGCAATGGCGCTCTGCCTTGCAGGGTTGTGTGCTGACAGGTCACCCTCCCTGATGCTCAAGGAAGTCAGGTGCATAGTAGTTTGGAGATCACGGTGAGATGGTCAGTGCCAGTGTGTTCATCTTGAGGGATCCCGGAATGACAGAGGATAACCTTACATTTTACTTTCTGCGTGCAGCTCTTACAAGGCTTATCAGAGGGGATAAGTGGCTTGGCTTTGGGGAATATTTTGGAAGTTTACTAGTGTTGCTTAACATTTTTGGTAAGAAGTGAACACAGTGTTTAATGTTATTCACTTCATATCTCATTAGTTCATTAAAGGGTGGGGAATTTACATTCCACAGAGACCTATTAAGGAAGGTAATTTTATTAAAAATCCTAATTATTATTTTAAGGCACATAAATTAATATTCTTATTTGTGAAGTGCTCCTTCTCCCTACTTAAGATGCTACACTGACAATTAAAATATAATAAAGATGATTAATAATGAATAAACATAAAATTAAAATATCATAAAATACGCAATTAAAAAACACTAAAAATCCTAGCTGAGCAGAATCATTAGAAAAGGCTGATCGTGACTGGAAGAGAAATGCCTCTGGAAGATGGTGTTGTTAAGCATTATTTAACCATGGAGGTTTTAAAAAAATGCCTAATCCATGACTCCTCCGTGAGAATGATATGAACCTGGTGATACCATACAGGAGGAAGTAGGAGTGGCTTGGATCATGTCCTGGTACATGATTTTTTTAAAAAAATTATTTATTTATTTAAAACTCAGAGTTAGAGGGTGGGGAGGGAGAGAGAGAGAGGAGAGATCTTTAGATCTTTAATTCAATGATGGTTCATTCCCTTGATGGCCACAGAAGTCAGGGATGAGCCAGGACAAACATGGAAGCCATGAGCTTCATCCAGGTCTCACATGTGGGTGGCAGGGTCCCAAGTACTTGGGCCATCTTCTGTTGCTTATCCCAGACCATTAACAGGGAGCTGTATCAGAAGTAGAGCAGCCAGGACTTGAATCCATATGGATGCCAGTGTTTCAGGTGGCAGCTTAACCCTTCAAGCCACAATGCCAGCCCCCTAATACATAATTTGATCTTCAATTTACATTAATGTCATAAAGAGGTCTCAAATCTGAAAGTAAGTGCCCATGTGTGTTGTCAAGCAGTACCACTGGTAATGAATTTCAGTATTTTTTGTTAAATTTAATACTGTTTATATACATATTGATATGCATGCATTATTAAAAGTATTTTCTAAAAATTGGACTAGATAATCTCTCAGATCTCTCAGGTCACTGAGTCTGAGCCCATCGAGAGCCACGAGATCAACAAATATGGTTTCATTTTCAGGTCTGAGTTTCCTTACAGGGAAAATGGTTATTCCTCATTGGATTTCTGTGAGGAGCAAACAAATATATATGTGAAAGTATGAAAATATAAATTGCAGGTAACAATACAAGAACTTTTGCCCTGGCTGATAAGATGCTCAGATTTCAGTTGCTCCTTAGGCTTCACAGCTCTGGGTGATCTTTTTGAAGAGCAAATTGATCCCATTTCTTCCCTGATTTCCGATTTTCTGTTTATTTTTTGATCTCACAACATATGTTGCCTTCATTTCTTGGAAACCTCACATTCCTGTTTTTATTGTTTTAGGAAAGAAGTTTTGCCCCATGAATTATCTTCATTGGCATAATAACCCATTGTGTAGGAAATGTTACATGGTTCTGTTTGAAATGGATTCCTTTGTGTGTGTGTGTGTGTATTAATTTTAAGAGGCATTTTAAAATTAAAAAGAGAGAGAGGGGAGAGAGCTATCCATCTACTGGTTGACTCCTCAGATGCTCACAACAGCCAGGGCAGAGCCACATTAGGCCACAGTTGGAGCAGGGAACTCAATCTAGATCTCCAAATGGAGACCCAACCACTTGAACCATCACCTGCTGCCTCTCAGGGTATGCATTAGCAAGAAGCTAGAACTGGGAACAGAGCCAGGACCGTAACCCAGGCAGTCTGATATGAGTTGTGGACATCCCCAGGGTATCTTAACCACTAGGTAAAACACCTGCTTCCTTTCTATTTTAGAGATAGTTTAATTAAAAAAAAAAGTGCTGCTAGTAAGGTGCCCTGGGAGAGGAAAACATTTAAATTCTTGCCAAATTCTTTCATGTATTGGAGAGAGGAATTTTATTTTCTAGAGTGAGGTTATGAAGATGCTGAAAATTACAACCTACCTTGTGCCAGATGTGATGTTAGGTGGTCTGTATAATTTGGCCCAAGTCATTATCACAAACCTGAAATACTGGCGTTATGAGTCCTATAGCATACACACAGAAAATTAGACATGGAGAAGAAAAGTTACTATGTTTACAAGGTTGTGAGATTACATAGCCGGGAAATCTGAGGGCTGCAACCCAAGGTGTAATCTAAGCAAGAGAAGAACCCACCACCAGGAAGAGGAAAGACAGACATCAGCCAAACCTTCGTCACACAACTGCCTGGGAACTTTGAGGTTATCATCTGATTTATATGAGCAGACCCCATGGACTGGGGAGACATATACGTGATGTTTAGGGTAGTTTTTGTACCCTTTCCTCATCATGTGACATTTGGTGCTCCACTCAAGGAACAAAACAAAATAGCTTTTTACTTCTCCTTTAACTATTAGCTCTATTCTTACTATATGTAGAAGAACACGGGATTAGGAATCATATAGTTATTCTACTTCTTCATTTCAGCTTTCTTAGCTGTGAAATAGAGATAATAGGAGCAGCTATCCATTTAGGGGGGTTAGATTTGATAATCCATGTAGTGCTTAGGATAATGCTTAGCAAGATCAAGTGTTTGATAACAGTTAGGTGTTCCTACCTTAATTTACTCAGCTACTGGGAACAACTGGAATTCACAGAGCTAGAGTAGCCTATGGTTGAACTTGCACTGGCTCATGAAACTTCTCATTGCTTCATAAGTCAGAAAACATCATTTTGAGATAGGAAGTTCTATTTGGTTTAACACATAGTATCTTTGGGATTGTTATTCAACAAGATTTAAAGGATCTACCCCTTCTTCTCTTCCTCTTCCCAGAATGGTGTCTGGATTACAGGGAAGAGGGTTTGCCTCTGTAGTTCCTGTCCTGTATCTTAGTCTGTTCCACTGCTGGGGCAAAGTAGCATAAAGTAGGCATTTATTTTTACAGTCTGGATGCTGGAAGTCCAATGGCAAGGCACTGGTAGATGCAGTACCTTGGGGGCCTTGCCTCCTAGTTCCTCACAAAGTTGAAGGGGCAAGGAGCTTCTTTGATCTCTTTGAACCTCTTTGAATTCCTTTGGGCCTCAGATTAATCCCATTGATAAAACTTTTACCCTCTGGCCCTAGTCACTTCCAAGAGCTCCCACCTCGTAGTACCCTCATTGTAGAGATCAGGATTTCCATGTTTGGATTTTGGAGGGGACACAGGCATTCAGTGCATCACACCGGGTTTCTGCTGGCCACTGGTTTCCATATTTATCGCTGTGTTGCTTTCCACAGTGGGTGTTGTTCAAGGCTGACTGCAGCAAGAGCCAGGATCTGACTGAGGATTGGGAAGCATCACCCATGTCCATCTGGCTCGTTAACATCAGGGCTCACAGCTGAAATTGTGGTCTTGGATTAAGTGGTGCACACAGGTCTTCTATCCCCATTCATGCCCAGTAGCATTCAACCTTAATTCTGCTTGTGAGGAGGGGCAGCCAGTTCTCTTCGTGAGCTGTGCCAGTCCCTCAGTGTCTACATTGTGGATGAGTGTTTAGAGCAGTGTGTCAGTGCGGTGCCCCTGCTAGCCTCTGCGCTCTCCACTCAGGGTCTCAAATACACTGAGTGCCTAGCCAAGCTCAGGGAATCGGGCAGAGGCCCTTCTTTTGGCGAGGCGCTCCTGAATCTTGTCCTCTCACAGCCCACGGAGGAGGCTAATGGGGAAGCCTCCCATTTTCAGATGTCTCCAAGTGGAAAGTAGATGCTGGTCTCCTTTTAAAATCACTGCACACCTTGAGAGACATTCTACATCCTCTCCTCTCCTCCAGCAATCACCAGGTGGGACACTCTGCTCACCCTAAACTCACCCCCAACTTTCGTACTCTCAGGGTCACCATTCTCCATCCTGCCTCATCCATCTGAAAGGTGGCACCTGACAAAGGTGCCCCATTAAGCGTCAAGACTAATGAAGCGAGTCCTTTTCTGGTTTTTGTTAGCCTGCTTCCATTTCTGGGATGCTTGCCATGTGCTTCATAGGCAGCGTCATGAGAAATCCTGAGAACTGCTCCCAAGAACTAATCTTGGGTACTCTCCTGCTTGACCAGAGAATGAGAATGAGGCCTAGAAATGTGAAGTAATATGACCACGTCAGTGAATGGTGGGCCTGAGGTTCTCATTCTGGAGGATTTGATGCCAGTGGCTCAATCTCATGATAGCAAATGCTAAGTTGTGTGGGATCTCTCTCAATCTCACTGTCTGAGGACTGTGACCTAAAGCCACAGTGGATTGACTATTTACTATTACTTCTTGCCCCATGTATTATTTATGCCATTCTTTCTTTCTAGACTCTCTATCTGGAAAACTCCAACTCATTTTTCAGTGCCCATATTTATCATGCAACCTCCTGGGTCCTGTTTGAAAAATGGATTGCTCACTCATCGGTCCTCCACAAAGTGTTGTGTGTATGCTGTTATAAAGCTCATTTTGTGCTGTTGTTGCCAAACTGATAACTTGATAGTTTACCATTTTTCTCTATGTTAGAACAATTCTGAAAAATTTATTTATTTTACAACCAACATGTGCATTTAATATTGCAGTTCTTTTTTTCTCCCCCAATGTTATTCACATATTTTCTAATAGATGACATCTCTGAATTAGGAAATATGACCACGACTTACCTTTGAATCTTGCTTGATGTACTTGAACTCAGGAGTGAAGGCATCACTGTAGTCCCAAGTGTCTGATCATTTGCCTTGCATATAATAGTATGTTGAATAAATGAATGAACTAATGAGTAAGTGAAGTATCAAAAATGATGTGGTTAGGAGTGAAGTCTATTTACCATATAATTTAACAAATGAAATGTGGCTAAGATAAGTGAAATCTATGAATTCATGGTTTCATATGGTATCAGGCATTTGCTCAGAAGTTTTTATTCAAAACTCTGTAACTTGGAATTTTTCTTTCAGGGAATCAGACAAAAATCTTCATTAATTAGATATTTGATTTCCCATGTGTGACTGCTACTGACTACCTGTATCTCAGTTGAAACTTGGTTTCTTATCTATAAAGATGAATAATAGTATTTTTTATTTTAGAAGCTTAGAAAGGTTTATAAACTGTCAAGCACTATGCCCATGTGAAACATTTTTCTTAGGGTTCCTATAATCTTCACGTCATGTTGCTAACCAAGTAGCCGATTATCATGTGTGCTGTCACTTAGCAGTACTGATGGCTGCCCATACAGTTGTTCTCTCTTATTCTCCTCCCTTAGCATTGCTTTTTTGTAGCCATTCACTCCTCCCCACACAGCCATATTCCTCAGAAGAAGCTGATCCCAACTCCTATAAGGGGACAAAGGGGACTCCCACTTGCCTGTGAGCAATGTGTTAGGGATAGCCATGGGACATGATACTGGCTAATGAGATGTGAGGGGAAAGATTCTGAGAACTCCTAGGAGAAGTTTCCTTGCTGCTGAAGGAGAGCTACAGACTCTGGCTATAAGAATTATGTTTGCTCAGGTTCAGGGAGAAAATTATAGTCAGGGGATTACAAGCCTCATTAATAGTAATAAAGAGCATGCAGTCTTCAAAAATAAATGAAGAACACATACATAAATAGAGACAGCACCATAGGGAGTGATCATCTCTCCTCCTCCTATGGACATTATTATCTGGTTGTGACACTTGCTTCAGTCATCATGCTAACATTCAGAAGCCATACTGATACTGCAGACTGTAAGGCCAAGGGTACAGAACCTGGATCCATGAAGACAAAATTTGAGTCTTTAAATTACCCAGCCTAGAATCCTTCCTACCTTGTATTAGCAGTTACATCAGAAAATATATTATCTTATTATTTAAGTCAGCTTGAGTTAATATTCCTGTTGTCCGAAGGCATTGCATCCATCTCCACTATTAGGTTATCAGACTGCTATTATCTTCTCTAATAATAGTAAGTCATTTACTGTGGGGAGCAACCCGGACTGGACTGAGTTACTGGAATTAAGACTTATTCTATGTATCTGCTCTCCACAATATGGCGCTGGGAGAGGAGGCAACGGCTTCTACCCAGCTGCCTCTCACCAACTTGACAAGCTGCAGGACCTGCTCCTGATTGAAGGAGAGCAGCGTACTCGGCGTGTGGGCAGCCGAGTTGGGATTGGCGGAGGAGGACTATAAAGGAGGAGAGAGACGGCATGCACCAGGAACACCTAAGGGGAACATCTAAGGGGAACACCTGTGCAGCCCCCGAGAGAGCCGGCCGGCTGTGTGCCGCTCCCCTGCGGAAGTGGGGAAAGTGGCAGGGGGAACCGCCCTTCCACGGAGGTGGAAGGGATAGTAGCCAACCCGGGAAGAACCAGCAGCAAACCCGGGGAGGGCCGAGCAGACGAAAGAACAGCGCAGGGTCCTGTGTCGTTCCTCCACGAAGAGGGGGAGCGACAATTTACCTCTTACATCTTTCTGCTGTACTTATGCAATGCTAATATTCTCACTTAGGAAGGGGTCTCTTCTTTTGTAGTGTCAATAACTTTTCTGCGACCCTTTTACTACTTGGTTTATGTTGACTCTATTTGTAAGGCAATTCTCAGTGCTTCTATTGGTTCCTCCTTTCTGTACTCCAGTGGTTCCTCAACTCAATAATAATTCTGGCAGTGAGGAGGTGTCAATCTATGTTAAGATAAACATATGGCCATACATTTCACAATAGATCCATTCTGACTACATGTTATCTTGGTAAATTTCTTCATTTATTTTTCACTAACATTAATTTACATACACAACCCTATAAACACCTTATAAATATAAGTTTTATATATATACATACATACATATATATATATAAACATCTACAGCAGCAGATACTAAATGAGATTCTGAAGGCTACAACAGTGAATAAATAAAAGGACCCTTACTTGGAGTTTAGAGATGTTTTTCTGGTAAATCCAGGAAGGGATGGGTTTTGGAGAAAGTTTAAGAGAAAGGGAAGCTTTTCATTTGGTCTCAACTGGTGCTGCTTCATTGAAACCGAGAAATTGAAGAGTTTTCTCAATATCCCTAAAATTAGAAAGATCGCCGAGGTGAGCAGTTATCTTTCTCTAGCCGAATGTTGAACTTGTTTCCTCTTTTTCAAACCTCATGTAAAGTGGAACACATCTCCAGTATCAACGCTACCAAAGAAAGCAGCAGGCGAACAATGATCTTTTGGATAGGAATACAAGGTGGAGTGTGAGTCCAAGCTTCTAACTCGCTTATGCTTTGGAGTAAGCCATTAATTCTCTCTGCATATTCCTTCTTGAGGAACGTGGCATTGGATGTTTTTTTTTTTTTTTTTTTTTTTAAGTTTTTTTTTTTTATTTTTTTTTTATTTTTGACAGGCAGAGTGGACAGTGAGAGAGAGAGAGAGAGAGAGAAAGGTCTTCCTTTGCCGTTGGTTCACCCTCCAATGGCCGCCGCTGCAGCCGGCGCACCGTGCTGATCCGATGGCAGGAGCCAGGAGCCAGGTGCTTTTCCTGGTCTCCCATGGGGTGCAGGGCCCAAGCACCTGGGCCATCCTCCACTGCACTCCCTGGCCATAGCAGAGAGCTGGCCTGGAAGAGGGGCAACCGGGACAGAATCCGGCGCCCCAACCGGGACTAGAACCCGGTGTGCCGGCGCCGCAAGGTGGAGGATTAGCCTATTGAGCCACGGCGCCGGCTGGCGCACTCTGGAGCTTTATAAACTTAGAGAAGTTATTTTAGATGCCAAAGTCCAGGTTTTTTTTTTTTTTTTCAATGATGACTAAAGTTCATATAGATTCTCAAATTACTACTCACTTCTTTTTCCAAGCAGTGACAGCTTACAAATCAATGCTCATTGGCCATTCTCTTGCTGTCAAGTAATTTTTTTGTCATTATCAGAAGGACATGGCTACAGCCAGTCCTTCAATTATGGACCCTTGGATTCTATTGCTTGCTCTGTGTTTATTTCCTTGCACATTTTCATTTTTCTGGCCTCTTGGATTTGGCTGTTATCAGGCTGTATGAGTGCCATGTCACCAAGTTGTGCACATGAAGCCAAGGGCTAAGATTATGAGACAACACATCCATATAATTTATTGTCCAAACTGGAGACTCTATGGAGAGTGAATGAGAAGACTACTAATGACTATGCTGGAGGGCAAGAGTCCTTATGCATACTCCATCCATTGAGTGCTCACTGTTTAGAAGTGGAGAGATTTTACATAAGAGGGAGACATAGATACTTGCCCAGGTCACTGCTTCTACTAGGGCACCATTGTTTCTATGTAGCAACATAGCTCTCTGAAAATACCCCTAGACTCCTCCTCCCATACCCCCTAAACTCTTCACAAGCTCTTCTAAATGTCTGGTTCACTTGCTTTGTTGGAAATAACAAGTGATGGATGGCTAATTGCCTCATAAGAAGTGCCTTCAATTTGTCACATTGCTAAAAATTAGATAAATAAATGAATCATCCTTGATTTATCCCTTATTCGATATAATTAATTCTAATCTTTCGCAATTTCAATTTCTCCATGTTTAATTTCATTATTTAAAAGACACAAACAGAAGAGAAACCTTTTAAAATGAGTGGAATAATTGAGCTGTTCATGCTAGTCTGTGAAAAGGCTATTGAAAAAAATACCATGACTCTATCGCAAACATTAAATGGTTTAGAAGAAAGACCTTCAAAATCTGATTGAAGGGATCACATTGTTTTTATCTTGGCTTATAAGCTTTCTGATGTGTCCTATCTCTCCAGCACAGAGCTGTACTCTTGGAGCATATTAAGCAAATATTTTAGTTAATTAGTTAATACTATGGATAGCCTCATTTTTGTACATACAATTTATTGTTTCTGGCATTGAAGGGTATCATAAATAAACTTCCATTTTGCATCAAATAATCTTACTTTTGAGATCACCTGAATAATACTTCAATAATTGCTTCTGTTTGTATAAAACTTGCTTCTGCCATGGAGGGAAAGGGAATCTCAGGGTGTTTCAAAGCTCCCAAGTTGAAGGAAAAGATTGTAATTCCCTGGCTTGTAAATCATAATCTAAGATTCTGCTTGATCCAAAAATGTTAAGTGCCTTTTATGCCCTTAAGCTCTTTTCTCTCTAAAGAGGTTACCACTCCCTCATGGTATTCATAGAGATATTGCATGTAGTAATTATAATAAAAATAGAAGTCTATATTTGCATAGCAGATTATAATTTACAAAGTAGTTTTACATACTCATTATCTCATATGACCCTCTTTACAACCATTGAAGAAAATATCTTTGGCAGAGAGCATTATAAGTTCACTAAACTATTTTCTTTTCCCCCTGGGCAAACACAAACTTTTTTAAGGCTTCCTTAGAGTTAGATGTGTCCATGTTCCTATGAATGAAATAGGCAAAAGTATTAATAACATTTCAGCCTCACCCTTTAAAAACTCTTGGCCATCCCTCATGTTCTGATTTTCTCCCACTAACCAATTGGAGTATTTCTGGATACTAGATTAAGACGTGGATCAACAAACTATAGCAAGTTGAAATCTGGTCTTTTTTTTTTATTTATATAGATGGTTTTAGACTGGTGATCGGGCTGTCCTGATGAACCTAACATAAGTTGAAACTACTGGTAAGTTGAAAAATCATTTAATAGCACAAGTCTACAAAGCATTGCAACACAGTATGCTGTAGAGTATTATTATTTGTTCTTGTGATTGTGTGTCTTACTGGGAGCTGTGGATTGTTGCTGCTGCTCAGGATTCAAGACATCATCCCACCACATATTAGCCTGGGAAGACTAAAATTCAGAGTTCAAAGTGAAGTTGCTATTGACTACATATTGCTTTTGTAGCACTGTAAATTTGAAAAATTACAATATGAACCATTATAAGTCAAGTACTAGCTGTTTAAAATTTTATTGAAAGTTAATTTATATGATTTGAATATTACTGTTCCCCCCAAACTCATGTAGGTGTTTAATCCCCAAAATCTTATATTAAAGATATGAAGAAGGCAGACACTCAATCTGACGAAGATGTTCAGATGTGGGACTTTTGAGAAGTGATTGGACTATATTAGCTCATTAGGGTAGCACCTCTTTGAATACTGGTGGCTTTATAAGGCGAGGAAGAGAGACCATGCACATAGACATACACACTCCTGCCTGATGTGATACAACCAAGGGAGACCCTTAAAAAACCTCTGCCATGGGGTTTGGATTTAACATTCCAGGAGCAATGAGCCTAAATAAATCTGTCTCTCTCTTTTTTTCTATAAAGTTGCCTACCTTAGGCATTTAATTCCAATCATGCAAACTGACCTACATCAGCCATGTTGATTTGTTTATGCATTGTTAGTGACTGCTTTTGCACAGAAGGGCAAAGTGGAATAGCTGTAATATATGGCCTGTGAGGCCTAAAGTAGTTGCTATTTGGCCCTTTGCAGATAGCAAAGGGATTGTCAGATCCTCAAGATATAAGAAATCTGGGTACCTGAATCACTGTGTGGAAGGTTGCAGGCTAATCACCCATCGTGAAGAGTTAAGTGAACAAGTACTAGCCTGTTGTGTTAAATCACTGAAATTTTAAAGTGTTTCTGTCACAGTGCTACTTTAGCTAACATAATTGTATTATATTCAATTTATGGTGAAATCCTAAGTATCAGAGAAGTTGTTATGTATTTAAATTCACAGAGTCAGAAAACTAGTAGTGGCAATTTAGAAGTTGAACCAATCAGGTATTTTAGTTAAAATGCCTGTGTATTCTTACACACATCTCAGATGTCATTCCTGAATATATGAGTATTATATCAGGAACATTTAATATAATATTGTAAGCAAACACAGTATGTAAATGTCTAAAACTTATGTATTTCATAGTAGGAATAGTATGCCTCTCAAAATATCCATTAGTATCTAGAAAACCATTTTTAGAAGAAGGCATGTTACAATGTTGTCATTTTATATTCTGGTAAAATTGGGGCTTGTTAAAGTCAGTGAATTTCCAAAAAAAAAATGATACAGATTGTGATCATCAATTATATAAGGTGTTGAGAAGAATTAAAATAAATAATCAAATATTATACAAATTAAGAATAAGGCTGTTAACTCTAGCCTCAGAATTAGCCCTTAAGGCATTTGGATCTGGCTAAAAAGCCCATGAGAGTTTCTCAGGCATGGAAAGCCAAGACATTGTGGCAAAAAATGTCCTACATGAAAGATCTCTGTGAGTGAGATCCTGGTGGAAAGAATGGGCCATCAAAGAAGAAAGTATCTTTCTCTGAAGGGAGGAGAGAATGTCCACTTTGATTATGGCCTTGTCTAAATAAGGTCAGAGTTTGTGAACTCAAGAGGTTTCCATAGCCTTGGCAGCTCATGACAAGAGCCTCAGGTGATTACTGACATCGTAAATAAGAGTGTCAATTGTTAAATCAACAACAGGAGTCACTGCACGCTTACTCCCCATATAGGATCTCTGTCCTTAATGAGGTGTTCTATGAGAATTAACAGTAAAACTGGTCTTCAAACAGTTTCTTATACTGTATGTGTCTGTGCGGGTGCAAACTGTTGAAATCATTACTTAATATATACTGAGTTGATCTTCTGTGTATAAAGATAATTAAAAATGAATCTTAATGAAGAATGGGATGGGAGAGGGAGTGAGAGATAGGGTGGTTTGCAGGTGGGAGGGTGGTTATGGGGGGAAAACCACTATAATCCAAAAGTTATACTTTTGAAATTTATATTTATTAAATAAAAGTTTTCTAAAAATAAATAAATAAATAAATACAAAAAAGAATAAAGCTGTTAAGAAAATCAAATTACTGTACCTTCAGCTGCCAAATGTTTGAGTTTCACCATCTTTGAGGAGGAACCCTGGGGACTTTTTGTTTAGTGAGCATTTTTGAATTTTACAGATGTGGTAAAACACTGTTAGATAAATAATTTTCTTGGAGAGAATCCCAGTAAAAATCTAATCCTATTTATTATTCAAATTTGCCTATTTTGGGTTCACAGTACTTCTCTTTGAAGGAACTCAGAATTGATGGTGTGAGGAGGTTTTGGGGGTGAGGGGTATATTGAATCACTGGAGACATGGATTGTTTTGATGTTGTTAAGGAACTGGCAAAACAAACAAACAAAAAGCAACCAAAAAGCAGATAACAAATAGCAAATTATGCAATAACTACCAGGATTTTAGAGGAGATGTGTCAGGTATTCACCAGCTGATACCACAAAAAACAACTTGCATTAGTAGTCCTAGTGTACAGCATGCTAATGTAGTATGTTTAAATTTTGAGACTCCATGGGGCTCCATCTCAATGCAGCGTCGTAGTCAAAGGACTATGTCTAACATCCTAGAGTAATAAAAATAATTGTAACCTTATCTGAATTGCTAATCAATAATGTCAAAGGCATTGACTTCATTCTTCCCATCCTCTCCCTTGCCACAGCATCTGCCCACTATCACCAATTTTTATTTTCTTTTTTATATTTCAGTTTCCCATGAAATTGTTCTCCTCACCAATTTCTGTAGACTCATTTCTCTCTTTCCAATCCCTTTCTCTTTGACTACATTGTAAAATATTTCCTAAGTGGCTGAGTGGGTATGGGTTAGAAAAAGGAAAGAGGCTATATATACTTAAAAATTAATTACTTTTATCACTCCTATATTAGAAAGTCAAGAATGAAGAGAAAATATTTTGGGGGAAAATATAAGTAGATTATAAAATCTTCACCTGAAACCAACACTTTGACTGAATATTCATTAACTCTATCAGTTTGGGAACCAATGAACCTTGATCATCTATGTTCAGGTACACAGCTTTGCAGGGTCCATTGAAGGTTACAGAAGGGTTGCTTGAGAGCAATTGTTAAACATCCAGTGCTTGTTATTTTTGTAAAATAAGTCACTATGACTCATTAACAGAGACACTCTTAAATATTTATCCATTCATCACCTACTCCTGACCATTCTGGATCCCTGCTATATACAGTCTGGGGAGAAAATTTGTTCTAGCTAAAAGTGCCAACTCAAAAAGAACATTTATTTAAGCCAGACATTAAACAATGTGGCTCAGAAAAAATGGTGTTGGAACTGCCTCACCAGTGCCGACTGTCACAAAATACTTCTGGGGCAAACCAGATCAATATGACCTGAAGGCAGTGTTTAGGAGCTGGGGCCTTGACAAACACCACACATGAGGAAGTTGAGTCCTCCTTGGAAGTGATGCAGTTCAATTAATTGGCAATTGCAGTGTCTAAGAGACCAGGAACAGCTCAAGGTACACACAATGGTTTTTAACAGTTTTTATCTTACCAATCTTACAAGGAAATAGACTTGAATTTGAGAATATGTATATTGTATTCAATTATATGCAAGCTTTTTGTATAAGTCAAAAATAGTTGAATATCAAGGATTTCATGTAGTTCAGTTCAACATTTGGAGTAAAAATAATTTTGGTGTAAAAACAATCTTGAAACGTGTAGTTTTCAAAATTTTTTTATTTTATTATTTTAGAGGTAGAGTTACAGAAAGTGAGAGGGAGAGACAGAGAAAGGTCTTCCATCCACTGGTTCACTCCCCAAATGGCTGCAACAGATGGAGCTAAGCTGATCTGAAGTCAGGAGCCAGGATCTTCCTCTGGGTCTCCCACACAGGTGCAGGGGTCATCTTTTACTGCTTTCCCAGGCCACAGCAGAGAGCTGGATCTGAGGAAGAATAACCAGAATTAGAACCAGCACGCATATGAGATACCAGCACCACAGCTGGAGGAGTAGCCTACTGTACCACAGCAGTAGGCTAATATTTTCTATATATTATGAAAACTTTTTGCATTAAAATCTTTTCTTTTGCACCAAAATAAACTCACACTTTAATTCCATTTTCCATGAACTTTTTGAAGTTCCCTCATATCTAAATGCTGCATTGGAAATTACACTTTAGTGGAGGAAACATAGCTGTTGAGGGTAAAGCATATCATTGATTTGAAATCCTAAATAGGATTCCTTATTGTGTTCTCTTGGGGAGAAGATTCTACCTATACTTGCGTCAGTTTTCGTATCTGTAAAATGGGAATTAAACTGTCATAAAAATTAGAGCCTTTGGGGTGCCAGCGCTGTTGTGCAGCGGGTTAACACCCTGGCCTGAAGTGCCAGCATCCCATAATGGCACCAGTTCAAGACCCAGCTGCTCCACTTCTGATCCAGCTCTCTGCTATGGCCTGGGAAAGCCGTAGAAGATGGCCCAGCTCCTTGCGCCCCTGCGCCTGGGCAGGAGACCTGGAAGAGGCTCCTGGTTCCTGGCTTTGGATCAGCGCAGCTCCGGCCATTGCGGCCAACTGGGGAGTGAACCATCAGGTGGAGGACCTCTCTTTCTCTCTCTATGCCTCTCCTCTCTGTGTAACACTGACTTTCAAATAAATAAATAAAAATCTTAAAAAAAAAAAAAAATTAGAGCCTTCGGGGGAACAATTACTGCAATAATGTGTGTGGAAAGTACCTAGAACAGGCTGACACCGCGGCTTACTAGGCTAATCCTCCGCCTGCAGCACCGGCACCCCGGGTTCTACTCCCGGTCAGGGCGCCGGATTCTGTCCCGGTTGCTCCTCTTCCAGTCCAGCTCTCTGCTGTGGCCCAGGAAGGCAGTGGAGGATGGCTCAAGTCCTTGGGCCTTGCACCTGCATGGGAGACAGGAGGAAGCACCTGGCTCCTGGCTTTGGATCAGTGCAGTGCGCTGGCTGCAGTGCGCTGGCTGCAGCGCGCCGGCCGCAGTGGTCATTGGGGGATGAACCAACAGAAAAGGAAGACCTTTCTCTCTGTCTGTCTCTCTCTCTGTCACTGTCCACTCTGCATGTCAAAAAAAAAAAAAAAAAAGTACCTAGAACAGGGCCATCATGTTAGTAGGCATATAGACTTTCCCAGAAATGTGCTTATTTAGGTTAATGCAGATTACTGCAATTGAGTGACATGTTGTTCATCAGAAAGAGGCGGACACCACATATTATCAGTCAGTACCTCCTAAAGGCTGCTGAGCTGGGTTCGTTACAGCAAAACTTAGGAATCACTTCAATCTGCTCTATGTTGTGCTCGATGCTGCAGATGGAGACAAAATCCTTGCAAAGTGTCAGTTACTATTTGTTCTTTCTTCAGCTTCAAAGGGTACTTACTAGAATTCTTACATGTTATTTATTGATATGTAGACAAGAATCTGGCATACTGAAAAGACAGTTTAAAAATATTAACCAATCCTGCTTGTTTTGGTTTTAAAAAGAGGCATTGATTTCGACAGGGGAACTTTTTCCTCTCAAGGTTATATCTGTGAAATATTAGGCTACAGAACGTGGGCACAATGTCATACATTTTACTCACTTATGCATTCCCCAGGTGCAGCACCATATGTGACCTTGCTCAGCTATCCAAACTAAAATAAAAGATTGCCCAGACACTGTTGGATATGCTTAAGAAATTCCTTCACCATCATAGCTGATTTCTCAGTGCTTGTTTTTCCTCTTTCAGCTGAATAGATCCTTTTTCTTAGTCTAAGATCCCCTAGATGGCACTAGAGAATTCTATATTTAAGTGGTTTATATAATACCCCTCAGTGGATGAGGGCAAGTAATTTTTATTTTTCTGCAAATAAATGTTAGTAAGAAGTTGAATAGGATTAACTGTAATGTGCAAGGTTAGCTTTTATTGCATTCTTTATTTTAAAGCTATACTGAATGCTCCTTTCAAGTGAAAATAGGTATTTTTTACTGTGAATGTCTTGAAATTGGCTGTTTATATTTTAATTAGAATAAATTATTTGGTACAGACAAAAACCTTTGTATTCGTAGCAGAGCTCATGAGACTGATTTTTGGTCCAAATGACATTTGTTATCCGACCCATGTAACACAGTATTGTGGCCTTAGAAGGTAGGAGAAAGAGTGGGTTTAAATGGGACCCTGACCTGTCGTGGGTCAGGAAATGGACAGGTGAGATGAGTGAAAAGACTGTGGGGAACTGGGACATATCTGGCAAACTTACAAGTCTAATGTCTTAGGCTTTGACCCACTAACTTTAGAGATCTACTCCTGATAGTTCTTTGGTCAGAATCTATGGCTGAGGAATTTACCACCGCCAAGGTCAGAGTTATTTAGTGATAAGGTTAGGGCTCAGGTTCCATTTCCCTGGCTCCACTCTTTCCCGTTGCACCATAATGTGCCCAAGGTGTGTCTCTAGTACTCCACAACCCTCCGGCTTGCCTGTTTTTTTTTTTTTTTTTTTTTTTTTTCCTTGCTGCAGAAATCCTGGTGTTCCAGTAATCACGCGAGAGATTATGGGCTCCCAAATCAAGCTGTTTGAACAACAAGGCAGTTTTGTTCCTCCCTGACAGGCACTGAGGTAGCTGCAAGATTTGCTCACTCAGCAGACCAGTGATATCATCATGGTACCAGGATTCCTTTTTCTATTCTGCCATCTTTTTTATTCTCCATTTTTTGTCCTCATGGGTGAAAAGTAGCTTTTGCAGCCCCAGATACCACTTGAAGAAGACCTGATGACATCCAGTGGTGTTAGAAGCTCTCTTCCTTCCTTGGGTCTGTTGTCTACTACGAGGAAGCTTTTCCCAGGAGCCTCCCTCCCGATCTGCCCGTACGTTACATTGGCCAGAACTGAGTGACCTTGTCCACATCTCCAATAACTGCTGAAGACCAACAGACTGCTCTGTGGCTCACCACTGGAGAGGTGCCCCTCTACCAACAAAAGTATTTGGAAATGAATAGAGATTTTTAGACACTCTGTTAGTTACCACAGAGCAGGGAAAACATATGGTGTTTGTCTTTATGGGACTGGCTTATTTCACTAAGTATAATGATTTCCAGCTGTAACTGTTTTGTTGCATACAGCAGGATTTCATTTTTTTTTTATCACCGTAAAAAAAATGTACTCTATGGTGTACATATTCCCTAATTTCTTTATCTGGTCTTCCGCTGATGGACATCTGGGTTGATTCCATAGCTTAGCTATGGTGAATTGAGCTGCAATAAACATGGGGGTACAGATAGCTTTTTCAGATGCTGCTTCATTTCCTTTAGGTAAATCCCCAGGAGTGGAATGGCTGGATCACATGGTAGGTCTATATTCAGATTTCTGAAGTATCTTCATGTTGTCTTCCACAGTGGCTCTACCAGTTTACATTCCCACCAGCAGTGGATTAGGGTACTTTTCCCTCCACATCCTCGCCAGCATTTGCTGTTTGTTGATTTCTGTATGAGGGCCGTTCTAACTGGGGTGAGGTGAAACAGCATTGTGGCCTTGATTTGCACTTCCCTGATGGTTAGTGATCTGAGCATTTTTTTCATGTGTCTGCTGGCCATTTGAATTTTGAAAAATGCTTCTTGAAGTCCTTTGCCATTTCTTAATTAGATTGTTTATTTTGTTGTTTTTGGGATTTTAGTCTCTTTGTAGATTCTGGATATTAATCCTTTATGATTTCCATAGTTCACAAATATTTCCCCCCATTCTATCAGTTTTCAGAGATTTTTTAAAAAATAATTTATTTGAAAGGACAACAGAGACAGAGGGAGAGGCAGGAGGCAGAGAGAGAGAGATCTTCTATCACCTGCTTTACTCCCCATATGACCACAACAGCCAGGGCTGAGCCAAACCAAACTCATGAGCCTGGAACTCCATTTGGGTCTCTAATCTGGGAGGCAGGGTTCCAAGTACTTGAGCCATCATCAGCTGGCTTCCCTGGAGCATTAGGAGGAAGCAGGATCAGAAGTGGAGTATCCAGGCACTGAACCAGTTCTCTGATAGGGGATGCTGGTGTTGCAAGTGGTGGCTTAACCTACTGCTTCTCCGTGCTGGCCCTGGCAGGGATGTTTTTGACATATAAAGTGCCATCTTCAGCATAGTCGTTTATAAAGTGCTTTCTTCAATACAGTCATTTAGTCACTTAAATGAGGACGCAGGGCTGACAGTGTCATGCAGTGTTTGGATCACTCTCTCACAATGAACATTTTCCTGATGCTGGTATTGTCCCTTTGAGGATCATGCCCTAGAATCCAGTCAGACCCTCCTACTGAATCACAATGGAGGGGAGCTGAGTCACCAATACGTGGGCAATAGGAAAGAAGGGAGGTAAGACTCCTGAAGCAGCAGTCAATGGACCCCTTCTTGCCTCTTGTGTTGCCACTTCCGGGAATTCTGTACACTTATTACAGAGCCAAATGCTCAAAGCAGTCAGCTTCCCAAATGTGTTGGTAACAGACAGAATGATAAAAGAGAATAATTATACTTGGATAACATGAATAGAAAGAGAACTGTCATTCCTCTTCGGCAGGCAAATACTACTTTTATTTTCCCTCTGATGAGAATATGGGGGATAAGCAAGTTGGTGAGGCAGGAGAGCTTGTTTGCTGGTTGCTATTTTGTGGGGGTGGCCATTGGAGCTAGGGAAGGGCACTGGAGATAGGTAAGGGCACTGGGTTTCTTCCAGATTCCTGAAATGTCATGGGAAAGAATTAACAAAGGTAAGAGATCATTTTATCGAAAAAAGAACTCAATCTGTGAAGCTATAGAGACCTTGGTCACCATATCCAGGCTCGTGAACTGTGTGACCTTGGGAAAGTTACCGTAGGTCTCTGAACCCCAATTAATTATGCTGTCTTGGAAGTGTGCTTCACAACACATTCTACCTGGTAAGTTTGTTGCCGTATTTACATGAGCGAGCAGAAGGCAAGTATCTAGAACAATGCTGGCAAATGTCGGTTATATCACGTTGCATGTGCTTGTGGTGGTAGCTTATTTATACACCCTTCCACCCCACAAAGTGTTGCAAGATGTAGCAAATGAAAATTCCCAGTTAAATTTGAAGTTCAGGTTAATCAAGAATACTTTGTTAATATATGCATGTCCCATATAATTGTTAGTATAAGTTTGTCCCAGATTGCGTGTGTTTATCTGAACTTCCAATGTAAATGGGTGTCCTACATTTTATCTGGCAATCCTATCACCACATGTCCTATGTTCTATCTATTCAAAGAATAAATAAGTCAAGTTACAATTAAGTGTCTCTCTCACACACATTTTAAGATTTTAGCAGACCAATGGATAGCACCTTCAATTTCTTTTCATGGACAGGCACCCTCAAGGCACAGGAATAGAGGATTCTGTCTTGGCTGAGGCACAAGCAGTTCTCAAAACCCATCTTCATCTCACGAACTTTGCGGTTGATCTTCCTCCAGAGTGTTTTCTTTCACAGTTGGCTGTTCTGTGTCTGCATAGATCTGCAGTAAATACTGTACTGCACTGCTGAAAAGGAAGGAAAAACATTACCATCTGCATCTACAGCTTGCAAATTACAGCTTGCAATCACCTGCTATTAAATAAAGACACTTTAACAATATTTTGGGTTTTAAATTAGCAATTTACATCACAAGACTCTGAAAATACTAGTCTTTTAATACTGCAATTTTCTTTCCTTTTAACCAGGCATCAACATGTATTGAATTTTTAAAAAAAGCTATACAAAGTAATGTTTATTTAAACAATAGCCACCAATGGTATGAGACACGCCATGGAAATCCAGCAGCTCCTCACTCGGTGGGAGACGCCATTGGAGGGCCTTGATGGGCCTGCGACTCTCTAATTTACATCATGGGGGAATCCAGGCATTGCCCTTTTTAAAATTTTATTACTGTTTTTTCAACTGCTTGGCCACATCAGACAACGTATCATCTAAAAAAGTGGTCTCAAGCCGGGGATCAGAGGCAAAGTCTTTGTTTGAAGGAGACTTGAAGCAAAAGGCTGAAAGAGAAGGAGTTCAAGTGGGAGCATTTCCCTTTGTCACTTGACATCAGGGCTGAATTGGAGGGAATTGGCATTTGTGCAAAGCACACTGGATGCATAACGAGCTGGGATTTGGAAGTCTGCAAAGAGAGATTAAGCAGCTTTGTGCTGCACAACACTCCGTCTATAGACAGAGGGGTATATCTATGTCTAAATATAGTGGTTTGTCTTCAAGTTCTTATTATCAGACCTTTACTTCCCATTTCTCTTGACATCTGAGTTAGCAAATGAGAAAAACCAGGACCTGGCACACATTGTGAAGAGCTAAGTATCAGCTTTGCAGTGTGAATCACTTGGTTGTAAATTCCTTCACAGGAGCACAGAGCGTTTGGAGCCTTGAAACTGGGAGCAGGCAGACTGTGTTCCCCTGTGTCCCCACTTACCCAGTCCCGCTGCTGCTGTGGGCCAACAGCTGTGTCCTGCAGCTCTCCCAGATCCACGGCGGCTTTTTCTACCAGTTTGTCTTTAATCCTGTAAAAGTGGACATTTGCTTTTCTGGGTTGTTCATGCCTTGCCATTTTTGCTTTTTATAACTCCAGACAGCTGCCTCAATCTTCACCCCTTGCGTTTTCATGGGATACTCAATTCTGATTTCTGTCTGTGGCATGTTCTCAACGTCAGCTATTATTATCATTGCTGGTGGCAGTAAAATTTAATGTCTTACCACACAATGTTTTAACTCAAAAGGGAAAATACCTTTGAGAAAACCACATGATTTAGATTTCAGCTCACCCCATAAACATACAGTGGAGCTTACCCTGAAAATTTGAGCAATGTTAGTTCCTGTCCAGGTACCACTAATTAAGCCATTCACGTGGGCAGATTTGGTCATGAGTCTGGCCAAACACAGCTCCCAAAGAGCTGGCTTGTGCATATTATGATTTATTTGGAAAAGTAACACTTTGGATAGCTCTGAGACATTTCCAGTTCTCTTACTTGGCTGTATTGGTTACCTCTGATGTCATTCATCATCCTATCTTGTTATCTTTCTTAAGGTCTAATGTTAGTCCTACTGTTTAAGGATGAAATTGGTTTCAATCTAATCTTCTAAATAGAACTGAGATGATGTGAGGCCCAGCTCCTGTATTCTGTGGTCAGAGGGCTTTGTTCAGATTCTGTTATTAGGTGCTATGTTTAGTACTATTTGCTGCTGGAATCAGGGGATAATAAGTAGATTTTTATTTCATGTTGATTACAAATATGTTCTTTTTAAAGGCTTTTAAAAATGAAATGTCCAATTTACCACCAACAAATTACATCTGAAGTCCTTCTCATTTGCTTAAAATAGAAACTGAAGAATGAATTCTTCTGTCACATGGTTAAGTAACAGAAAAGTCCTTGAATGGCTATTGCTAGGTTTTCTGAATTAATAGCCTACTATCTGTCTTTATTGAAAATTCTCAATGTTAGAAAGCACTTCAATGTAATCATGATCTGAAAGAAAAAAATATTATCAACATCTTTAGGTAATTAGACTTTGGATGTTTTCTCAGTAGTGTGTGTTGTTTCATATCCATGTGTTGATCACAGATCCTGAAATGTGGAAGGAAGACGACACTTGCTTATCAAATTCTGTCTTCCGCCTTCCCCAGCTCAACAGGGGTTTGAGTAGGGTAAAGTGAGACAGTTGTGGAAGTCCTTTGCATACTGTGCGGTATTATTAAAAAAATTAGCAGTGCATAGTCAAAGTCTATTGTAAAATTGTTGTCAGAGCCTGAGACTCACAACTGATCTCACTAGTCTTAGTGCAGAAGACTATACTGTAATTTATGTGTGTATGCGCACAGGTGTGTGTAAAATCTAGGTTTGTTTTAAATGCTTCTATTGGATTTTTCTCCTAAAGAATGTTTTCCAAAGTGGTTACTATAATTTCTTTTCACTTATGAGGCTGCTAATTTCCTCTTTTCATGAGATGAACTGTTTTGAGGAAGAGAGAGCTGTCTACTGAGAGACCAATTTGATGACCTTTATTAAGACATCAAAAACATTTGTATGTACACTTCCTTAAAACTCAGTAGCTCACTGCGCTTGACATTTTACAAATCCTTGGATACTTGTTATCATTCATCACGTCCATTTTTATGATCAGCTGAAGAGAAGATGGTTTACCTGTTTTAACTACCTTTAAGCCTTGAGCTAATTAAGTAAACATAATTCCATGTAATGGGCTTTGCTATTGAGTTTACATTTTAAAGAGTCTCTTATAATGTATCCATCTACTCAAGTTTTGCATAATAAATATGGAATTATAGGACTAAAGTTGAGAAAAGCACATGTAAGAGTTATGGTAGAAGGAAGATGCTGAATGTTACAATCCCCAATCCTTAGTTTTACTAATGTTGTAAACATTTGTAGCTTATCTATCTCCCCGAGGAATTGCTAGCAGGGGACCAAATTGATTGATTTCCCTTATCCTTAAATAAGTCTTCTTCTTGCATCAGCTTTTGGGGCTAGTAGTATCACAGAACCATAGAGTTTCAACTTTGAAGGGATTTTAAAACTCATAAAAATCCAGTAGTTCATCGCGTGCTTGAATCTCACCCAAGGGTTAACCACGCTCCCCTTGATTTCCTTCAGCCATGGGACACTCACTACCTCTTAAGGGAGTTTGCTGCATTTTCCCACAGCTCTGTTGGTTAGAAACTTGTTATGTTATGCTGAGAAGAAATTCCCCTATTGAATTTTATTCTGTTTTCAGTAAGCAGACAAAAAATATATGCAATCTTTCATTTTTCATATACAAGGATACTTTAAAATTTGTAGAATATGGAATTAAGAGATGTTTAATTTTATGCAAACATTTTTGAAATCCACACAGAGTTTTTTCAAAACATATTTTCTATAAATTTTTAGAAGCAGCATAGTATTTGAAGACAGCCATCCTATTTTCAGCCTATTCTCTTTCTCCATGCTGAGATTTCCTTATATGATGTGATTTTTAGTATATCCATTTGGATGCTTCAGTTCTGTGTATATTGTAATTGGATAATAAGAACAGCAATGATAATACAACTATCATATTGAACTTTTAAATGTTCCAGGTGTCTTACAAACTTTATTTTTAATATCTACAATGGTTTGATAATCTCATCCTCATTTTACAGATAAAGAACCATGAGTAAAGACAATTTGAACAGTTTTGTAAACCTACATATCTAGCAATTGGCAGAGACAGGATTTGAACTGATCTCTTTACTGATTCCAAAGAGCATGTCCTTAACCCTACATTATCATCTCTTTAAATGAGATGTGATAACTACTGTCTTACACTACAAAATAAGCTAAATACTCAAGGTCTGATTTGAGCAACTCAAGAGTAGAGAAAAGTTGTTACCTACATTGCCCTAGAAGTGATGCCAAACGAAAGAACTGATAAGGATGAGGCCAGCCAGAAAGAGAGGAGGGAAACAAAGGATCCGGATGATTAATAGGATGACTCATGAACCTTAGAACGATTGAAAATGATGTGTTTGGCAGGTGAGGAGGCAAGTCCTACATACGTAATGGTTGAAGTAGAAAGTTGGCAGGTGAAAACCACAGATTCTGCAGCAAATCCCCAGCGTAGGCTCCAATCAGAAATCCAGCTCTAAAAAGCATATTCTTTGGCAGCATTTTCAGGAAATGTGCATACTGCATTCTGTGCCTGTCCGTTGCTTTGGGATGAGGGCAGTAAAGGCTGGGGGAGTAGGGACGCAACTACCAGCACTCAATGTCTTGACTGCATGTTGAGATGCTGGGCTCCTTGCCATCATGCTTTTGTTTAAATTGACTTTGAGGGGAGAGTGTGATTGTAAAGTAACTCATTGAAGACATGCATATTCTGGATGTATCCATGCTTTCCTTTAAAAGGATATCATTTTTCCAGGAAAATAAAGATCTAAAAGTTGATGAGAAAACCCTACATTCTTAGATTTTCTTAGTAAACAACTACAGTTGATTAGAGATGAAGAAAAAATAACAGAAAATCCTATTTTTTTTTTAACAAACTCAAGTGGATAATTAATTTAGAAGGTATTTGAACTAAAGGAATTTAAGAGACTGTTCAATAAAATTCTCTTATTATATGGGAAAACTGAGATATAGAGATTGAAGGCTTCTTGCCCAGTGCTGTTCATCCAGGCAGGGATGGAAATGAGTACTTAATTCAAGTTTTCATGACTACAAGACCAGAATATGCTCCTCTCCCTATTACCTTAATGTACATTTGGTGAAGTAAATACTACCTGTTCTACTGAAATGCAAGGATACAATGAACAAAGTTACAAGATACACTGAAAGTATGCTGTGTAACATGGGACAGAATTCAGAGTCAATCATTTCTGGGGACAGTTGCTGAAAGTTTAAGGGGAATTTGTTGCAGTGTCATTCCAGCTAGCATCATGATTTCCTGTACCTCATGAAACTTTTATGGTGAGTTGGTTTCATTCAATGTTGCTTAAGGTGTGGTTGGTTTGCAGAATGCTGGAATTAGAATCTTGGGGGAAGGAGGATGCATTCATTAAAAATGCAGCTCTTGGGCTTCCTAGCAGACAAACACTATTAGGATTCTGGGAGAGTGGAACCTTCTAATTAGACTTGACAAACATCTGAAATAAAGCTTGTGCATACAGAACTGTAGTAGAGAAATACTTGTTTTTGTCCTTTAGTGTATTCATTTTTGGTTGTTACTGTAACATATTACCACAAACTTAGTGATTAGAACAGCCCAGACTGTCTTGACAATTCTGGAGATCAAAGGTCCAGAGTGAATTTCATGAACTAGAATCATGATGTCCACAGAGCTGTTTCCAGAGGGGATCCATTCCTTGCCTCTTCCAGCTTTGGAGGCTGCCCTTCCAGCACTCTGACCTCTACTTTGCCATCATCACTCTTCTTTCACTGGCTATTTCTTCCTCCCACTTTCCCTTATAAGGAATTCGTGATTATCCAGGATAACTTCACACATCAGAGTCTTTAATTTGAGCATATAAGCAAAATCTCTTTTGCCTTGGAAGGTAACTTATTCACATGCTTTGGAGATTAGGGTCTGGGCAGCTCTGGATAGGCAATGCATTACCCACCGCAGTTGGTTCTAAGTCATTTCAGTGAATCAGTACGTGTCTGAGAAGGGAACATTAGGTAACAATGGTATCTTCATCTTCATGGAGTAGTCCTAGGAAATCTGAGCACCTGGTGCAACACCTGAAAAAAATGGTCCTATGGAGGTGCTCATTCCTTTGGGAGAAATCTGACACTTCTCTTCATTTAGAGTATTTTGCATGAGTCTGCAGTTTACTTTGCAGCTAAGGTTGTCTTCTATTTCTTTTTTAAAAAAGATTTTTATTTATTATTTATTTGAGAAAGTTACAGAGAGAGAGAGAGAGAGAGATCTTCAATTGGCTGCTTCACTCCCCAAATGGCAGCAATGGCTAAAGCTGGGCTGATCCAAATCCAGGAGCCAAGAGCTTTTCCAGGTCTCCCATGCAGGTGCAGGAGCCTAAGCACATGGGCTATCTTTAACTGATTTCCCAGGCCATAGAAGAGAGCAGATCAGAAGAGGCGCAACCAGGACACAAACCAGTGCCCATAAGGGATGCTGGCATGGCAGGTGGAGGATTAACCTACTGTGCCACAGTGCTGGCCCCCTGTTAATTATTTTTTGATTTTCTAAGAATTCTCTATTTAATTTTCTGCTAAAAACAAAAGCAGACCCTGCTTTGTTAGTGATAAAAGCACGGCTTTGACTTGATGATAAAAGAGGTGTCAGGAAGCATAAGCAACTTCTAGTTATCCTTGTACTCCTTAGCAGTATTTGCAACATTTTTCTATTAAAAAGAAAATGCACAGGGAACTGGTGTCATCTTTATAGAGTCCTTTCATTCCATGTATCTATATGGTTCTGTCTCTTGTCTTGTCTCTCACACGCCTTCATTTTTTTTTTTTTTTTTTTTTTTTTTTTGGACAGGCAAAGTTAGAGAGAGAGGGAGAGAGAGAGAGGTCTTCTTTCCGCTGGTTCTCTCTCCAAATGGCCGCTATGGCTGGTGTGCTGAGCCGATCTGAAGCCAGGAGCCAGGTGCTTCCTCCTGGTCTCCCATGCGGGTGCAGGGCCCAAGCACTTGAGTCATCCTCCACTGCCTTCCTGGGCCACAGCACAGAGCTGGACTGGAAGAGGAGCAACCGGGACAGAACCGGCACCCCAACCAGGACTAGAACCCAGGGTGTGGGTGCTGCAGGTAGAGGATTAGCCCAGTCTCACATGCCTTACTATTTTTTACCCTCTCTAACACTTTTGCTTAGATTACACATGGCATTGGTTATGAAAGTTCAATTCTGGCCGGTGCCGTGGCTCAGTTGGCTAATCCTCTGCCTGTGGTGCCGGCACCCCGGGTTCTAGTCCCTGTCGGGGCACTGGATTCTGTCCCGGTTGCTCCTCTTCCAGTCCAGCTCTCTGCTGTGGCTCGGGAAGGCAGTTGAGGATGGCCCAAGTGCTTGGGCCCTGCACCCACATGGAAGACAGGAGGAAGCACCTGGTTCTTAGCTTTGGATCAGCGCAGCACACCGGCCATAGTGGTCATTTGGGAGGTGAACCAACGGAAAGGAAGACCTTTCTCTCTGTCTCTCTCTCTCACTGTCTAAATCTGCCTGTCAAAAAAAAAAAAAAAAAAAAAAAAAAAAAAAAAAAAGAAAGTTGAATTCCTTTTGGTCATTTTTTCCTGCTGAGATACTGTATTAGAGTTATGATAAAATTTGTAAGTGCTTTGGAATTAATTTAAGAAAAAAATGTTCCTGAGTTACAAATGTTAACCAATATAAAACATTAGTAAGAGTTTTGTAATGAGGATGGCAGGCAGTTGGCTCAATGGATAAGACATTGCCCACATTCCGTATTGGAGTGCCTGGCTTTGAGTCTGGTTTTACTCCCTACTACAGCTTGGGTTAATGCACATCCTAGGAGGCAGAAGTCATGGCCCCACTGGTTGGTCCCTGACATCCATGTGGAAGACCAGGATGGAGCTGTTGCCTCCTGGCTTCGGCCTGGCCCAGTCTTGCCTGTTAACAAGCATTTGAAGAGTGAGCCAGTGGACGTAAGATGTATGTCTGTATCGCTCTGTTTCTGTGCCTTTCAAATAAAATTAATAATTAATAAAAAATTTGAAAAGTTATCTAATGAGAATTTAACCAAAGGCAAAGAATTAATGCTTTTCCTTAAATTATACCTCTGTATTTGATTGTATCCGGGCAGCCCTTGTCTATCTGCCTTGTGATGATGCTTATTTCACTTGGAAAGAGATGGATCTAATAACTGTATTTAGCATCTGCACTAGTAAGCTCAGGCTGCCATAAGAGAATATCATAGAATATGAGGCTCAAACAAGAGACATCTATTTCTCACAGTCTGGAGTCCTCTGGGGAATGCGAGACCAAAGCACTAGAAAGGTAGGTCTCATTCCAAGGCCTCATCTCTTGCTCATAGGTGGCTGTCTTTTTTCTGTGTCCTCTGCTGTGAGGAGGAGAGACCGGGATGGGGGGAGGGGAAAGAGAGAGAGAGACGGAGACAGAGAGAGAGGACATTTTCTTGTCTCTTCCTCTCTTTATAATGGCACCATCCTCTTGAATTAGAACTTCATTTGCCTTTAGTCACTCCATTAAAGGTACCATCCCTAAATGCAGACACACAGGGGCCTAGGGCTTTCAACATAAGAGTTTGTGCATGGTGTTTGGGGTCACAATTCCGGCCATGGCACTGTCCCTACATCATCACCTGCTTCCTATGAGACCTTTGCCATTTCATCATAAAAGATGACTTATGTGATTATGACAAGGGGACGAAGCAGAAGCAAGAAAATCTTGTTAAAAATATTGTCTTTCCTTTTGTCTAAGGATCTGTGCAGCTTGCTCCTTGCAACATTTCTCAGGAAACAGAAGAGAATGGCATCTTTTGTTCATCTCCCCTTTTGGTGAGCAGTAGCTGTGTTGTGTCCACAAGCTTGTCTAGGGGCGCATTTTCTTTCCTTTTTCTTCTTAGACTAGGTATGTCTGTTGGTGGGGAGGTCTTTCTCTCAGAATTTTGAAAAAGACAACTTATTAAAAGGGTTCTTAGAAACTGGTAAGGATAATACTGATCATTATTAATATTATCTTTGCACAGAGGTTTCTGTGGTTGGCATTTTCTCCAATCTAGAATAAAATGGGGGACAAGAGAAGGACTAGGAGAAAAAGCCCTTAAAGGATTCACAGGAATGACTCCAGTGAAACAAAGGAGAGAGGCATGGGCAACCGTGGAAGCAGAGCCTAAGATTGTTGCTCCGAGAGTCTTGGTCAGGCTGATAGGGGTCCCACGGCACAGGTTGTCCATCAGAGATGGCAGTGTTGGGCAGGAATGATCAAGCTCTGGTGTCCCTGCTGTGCTCAGTCCATGGTAGAATCATCATCCCCTGGAGAACGTGGCGTAGGCCTGAGAGCTGCAGCACATTCACAGCTCTTCTACCCAGAGACCTCGGAACAGGTTTGCCTGACCAGAGGCTGTGAGGGGTGCATACACCTCTGAGAACCTCTTCCTGTCCTGTAATTTAAGAAGAGTCAGTTAAGTAATTGGAGCATGGAACAGGGAGAAGCATCTAGCTGTACTCACAGCTAGACATTGTGGGGAGCAACTCAGACTAGACTGTTACTGGAATTAAGACTTATTCTATGCATCTGCTCTCCTACAATATGGCGCTGAGAAGGGAGTAACCACTTCTACGCAGCTGCCTCTCGCCAACTTGAGTGATGACCTGCAGGAGCTGATCCTGCTCCTGATTGGAGGAGAGCAGCGTACTCGGCGTGTGGGTAGCAGAGTTGGGATTGGTGGAAGAGAACTATAAAGGAGGAGAGAGACAACATGCACCAGGAACATCTATCTGAAGGAACGTCTGAGCAGCCCCCGAGAGAGCCGGCCGGCGGTGTGCCACTGCCCCGCGGAAGTGGGGAAAGTGGCAGGGGGAACCGCCCTTCCACGGAGGTGGAAGGGATGGTAGCCAACCCGGGAAGAACCAGCAGCAAACCCGGGGAGGGCCGAGCAGACGAAAGAACAACGCAGGGTCCTGTGTCGTTCCTCCGCGAAGAGGGGGAGCGACAGACATATCTGAAACAGTTGAGTCTATGTCTGTTTTCTTCCTCTGCCTTTCTCTCTTTCCTCCTCTTCCCCTCTCTTTCTCTCCTTATATTTAAGTAGTTAACTGTTACAAAGGGTGATGGGAAGTACACAGATTGCTTGAAATGTAGGAGAAAGTTTTTTAAATCAATCCAAAAATCTGTTTTCCAGCCTGAATTGTGCTATCCAAGGAAGATCTTATTACAAAGAAGTCTTAGAATGTAATTGTTCACATTCATTAAATGATGTTTAAGTCACTTTTATTGAGGAAGTAAAAATGAGTTAGTAAAATTCTTATTTATACTTACCTATTTAAAGCTACTTTCCCATTTCTCTATTCACATAGGCTTCCAAACTTGCAGGGAACATGATATCAGTTTTGCTATCAAAAAGCATCATATGTAAAACCCATGAACCCTAACCTTTTACTGACCACATCCTTCCACTTCAAAAATGAACATTTCTGTTTTCACTTTTGAATTTTCAGGGCCTATAAACAAATTGGCAAATATGCCATGGTTTATGACTTTTGGTTGAATTAATGAATGCCTGAATAAATAAACAGTAAGTACATGAATGAATGAATTCAAAGAAAAAAAATGTGATGCTATAGTTTTTGGTGTGGATGCAAGTGATGAGGGAAGGTGCTGTGGTTTGGACATTGAATGCCTGCCTCTCACCAACTCCACGTTGAAAGCGTGGTTCCCTGTTGGGAGGTGGGTGAAACTGTATTGGGTAGGGTCTATGGGGAGGTCCTTAGGTCGTTAGGAGCTGCTTTTAGATGGTAGTTCTCATGGAGGGCAGGTTAAGAAAGCCCGAGTTTGGCTGCATCCAATCTCTTTCTTCTGGGCTGGCCATGTGATTCTCCCTCCGCCTGCCTTTCTTCTGCAGGTGGCCTGGGGATTTTGCAGGAACCTGCACCATACAGTGAGCTAAATAAACCTCTCTTCTTAAGTAGCTCTTTCAGGTATTTTATTGTAGTAAAGCAAAGGTGATTCATACAGAAGAGAAAGAACTTAAAAAATCAAAAATCCAAAACTTAGAAGAAATTATGGGTTGATTTACAGGAAATAATTGCAACTCTCAGCCTAATACTCTAAGATCTGCAGGTGGCCAGGAATGTAAGCCTTGCCTAACTTAGTTGTATCTTGTAAGAAACTTGGATATCTTTGTACTGTTGTGGAAAGAACCCTCCCCTCTGAATGAGAAAGCAAGCACTGGGGTTTGATCCTGCCACCAATCAGCCTGATTCCCTGGATAGTTCATCCTACTTCCTTAATCTCCATTTTCTCACCTTCTCACTGGGAGAATTTGATAAAATGATTTCTGAGCCCCTACCTATCTAGAAACTCCACCGAGCTATGTTGATGCGCTAAGCCTCTTGCAGAGGTTAATTGTGGGGGAGTCTTTAGTTGGGGAATAATATAAAAAAAGGAGCAGGCATGGGACAATGTGGACAAAGCAGACAATTGAAGACCTACTTGGGGAAATATTGCAAAAGGCTGCCTGAGAATCTCAAAGTGATTTTCAAATAACACCCAAATATTCCCAGGGATGCTTGGGGCAAGACAATGCTCTGCTATTTCAGAAAAGAAAATATGTACTGTTCTGTGAACTTGAATATAGTCAAGGACATACATCATAATTGTGTGCCAAACCAGCCTCGTCAGGATAAGGTACTTTCTGGGAACAATTCTTTCCTGCAACAAAGCTCTGTGAGGTGTGCAGGAGCATGTAGTACTTTGAATTTTATCTCTATGCTAATGTAGTTTTTTGTTACAAGTTTTAAAAGAATTAAGTTCCCATATTATGAATATTATGCATAGTGATGGGAGCCTTTGAAAGTCATGCAGAGAATTGTGTTTTGGGAATTGTGGTGAGTTCACCCATTTATTCAAACCTCATTAATTCATCAATGCACTCAGGAAAGAAATATTCCTGACAAACTATGTTCCCACCATTGGTTAATTGCTGGGTCTACAAAGATCAATAAGACAGATCTCATTAAGTATATTTGTAAAACATTGTAGGTCTACAGCAACTGTTTTAAATAAAATGTTAAACGGTCATTCAAAAGTTTGTAAGCAATAGGGAGAATTCAGAGTAATTAATAGGCTTCTGAATACTTTGACAGACACATTTCCATTACTGGACTCTCAGAGAATAAGGGAACTCATTACCCTTTTAGCTTTGCAAATATTACTTTCAGTACTTTGAAATACAAGTTTTACTTACTAGGCTACACGTTCACAAAACATGACAATGCTACTGGTCATTGCTTGCTATGTGGACAATTCCTCTTTAGACTTAAATTAGGGTCAAATCATCTCCAACAAATGAGGAGCTTGGTTTGTAGGATACGGTCCACTAGCCCTGGGATTGAAGGACAGCATTAATTCCACTTTGTGGTTTGATGCTTTACAGGTTCAGCTCACAGATTTGAAGATTGGCTCTACAAAGGCTACCAGCCCTGTACTACTTGTTGTCAGCTTGAGTTACTCCTCCTTTGGAGTTCTTTTCTCCTCTGGTTCTGTGACTTCTCCTGGTTCTTCTTCAGCTCCCTGATAATTTTCAATCTGCCCGGAGGACTCTTCTTTTGCTTCTCACTTTCTGCCTGAAAATCATCTAGATCTCATTTTGCCTATGAATCTGTACTAGTTTTCTATTGTTGCCACAATACATGGTCATCAATGTAGCGACCTGAGCATCATAAATTTATTAATTTATACTTCTCTAGGTTAGAAGGTTGACATTGATCTCTTTAGGCTATAGTGAAGGATTCAACAGGATTGTGTTTCTTTCTAAATGAAGACTCTAGAACAGAGTCTGTTCCCTCACTCATTTCATTTTTCAAAGAATTCTGTTCCTTGTGGTTGTAGGGACTGAAAGCCCTGCTTTCTTGTTGACTGTAATTTTAGGGACATTTCTGGCTGTTGGAGACCACCTGTGTTCTGTGGCTTATGGATCATTTCCTCCATGTTCAAAGCCATTGTGGTTAAACCCCTATCAGTCTTATTATATCTGGAAAACTGGGAAAGGTCCTATGTTTTCAAAGTTTTGTGTGGATAGTTTGGGCTTGTCTGGATAACCTGGTGAATGCCTCATTTTAAGGCAATTAACATTATTAATATCTATAAAGTTTTCTTTTCCATGAAAGACCATATCCTCATAGGTTCTAGGCATTAAGGCATGAATATCTTTTTTTCATATGTAAGCCATTCTCTCTCTTTTTTAAAATTTTTTTATTTATTCATTTGAAAGAGTTACAGAGAAAGAGAGGCAGAGACAGAGAGGAGAGAGATCTTCCATCCACTGATTCATTCCCCAGATGCCCCAACAACCAGGGATGGACCAGGCTGAAGCCAGGAGCCAGGAGATTCATCTGAGTCTCCCATCTGGGTGCAGGGCTCCACTGCTTTCCCAGGTGCATTAGCAGGGAGGGGGCTGGATCAGAAGTGGAGCAGCTGTTACTTGACCTGGTGTCTATATGGGACGCAGCTTAACCCACTGCGTCACAGTGTGGCACTTTCCTCAGCATGGATATCTTTAAGTAGCTATTATTCTGCATGCCACAGATTCTAAAATCTGATTGTTTTATAAGATTCTGTAAACTACCTCCTTCCTGTTTTCATGTCAAGCCTCTACTCTGTTTATCAAGTCTGCTTCTTCCAGGAAACAACGTCAGGCCTCCCCTTGAATATCTTATCTTTGTCATAGAACTACGTTATTCCTCCACCAGAAAACTTTCAGTAACTTTTATTGCCCACAGGATGAAGTTCAAAATCTTTGCCAATGCCCAGATATTTTCTCTAATGATTTTTTCTCTCCTTTCTTTCACTGCCTGCATTCTTTAACTGGATTGCACCATGTCTCGAGGTCTTGATTGACCTTTTCCTTTCCGTCTTGTATACATGTCTCCCCCAACTGCTCAATGAATCTTTCAAGTTAAGTTACTCTCTGAACTGGCTTCTCCTTTGTCTTTGAATTCCATCTTTATGCAAAAGATCACCCGTGGAACAGAGACTTTTACTTTTCTCCCTGGTCATTTGCAAGTTCATAGAACTTAAGAGTCTGGAGTTATGCACATTTGTGTTTCCATTATCTGGGAGTGTCTAGAAAATATTTGATGCTCAGTATGTGTTTTTGAATAAATTCATAAATGAGTGAATGAATAATTTTTTGTCTCTTGAGGAGCTACATACTTTATCATAAAAGTCTATTAAAACATATTTGTTTATAATTTACTATTAGTCATTTATACCCATTAGAATTCTGAGTTACCTATGGTAATTGGGTCATCACTTTTGTGAACTTTAGGTAAACCAACATATTTAACTATATTGTCTTCCAAATGTCTCATACTGAGTTCTGTGCATAGGAGTAGAAGTTGTTCCCAAGGGAAAAATGCTTTTACACTGAATTTCTACCCTACTTCTCTGACAGGACAGACTTACTGGCAGGGCTGGAACTGTGGAACTATGCATCCCCTGTACTGTCACTATTTCGAGAATCTGGTTAGGTGGCTTTAGAGTTCTAGGTCTTGGAACATGCAAAGCATGGATGCCAAGACCTATGGGGAAAGTAGAGGTAGGTTCCAGGAAGCCCATATGAGTGAACAGCTGGTTTTTCATCAGGCAGATATATGGTTGTGAACATAGACTAGTCTTCTTTTGAAAGACACCCTAGGATAGAGACATCTACCCAAGTGACCTTCTTCAGAGCACTGAGACTCAGTATCACTCCCATGACTGTGAAATGAGAAGTAGGCCTGGCAGAGGAGTACTATCAGATAGATCAATATTGAAGATAGTCCTGGTGTTCTGATGCAATGGGTTAAGCCTACATCATATATTGGAGTGTCAGTTCAAATCCCAGCTTTTATGCTTCTGATCCTGCTTCTTGCTAATGCATCCTGGGAGGCAGCAGATGGTGGCTCAAGTGCTTGAACCTCTGCCACCCATGTGGGATACTGGGATAGAGTTCTAGACTCCTGGCTTCAGACGGGCCCAGCCCTGGCTTTTGTAGGCTTCTGGTGCTTTAAGCAGATGGAAGATCTCTCTTCTTCTCCTCCTCCTCCTCCTCTTCCTCCTCCCTCCTCCTCCTCCTCCCTCTTCCATTTCTCTGCCATTTAAGTAGAGAAAAATTTTTTTTAAATAAATATATTTGATATTATATAAAAACTTAAAAATATTTAAGATATTTCAGTCAAAATGAATGCCAAGCCTCAGCTGTGCATAGAATTTCAGCACAAAGATTACACTGAAAGCAAAAATAGGTGCTGATCAGCAGATGTCTGATTGCTGGGTTCTATCATACCATCAGTGACCAGTTGTTTGTATATATGCCCTTAGCTATTCTATTTCATTGCTATAGGAATGTTTAACTCCTTATAAAATGCATTTAGTTAAGCTGTTTTAAAGTCTCATCAACCTTTCTGCCCATTAATAAGAATTTGTTGATCATTACTGTGTGGCTGGCACAAGGCTTGAGGCTGAGAGTGATGCAAAGAAGTATCAGTCATGGTCCTTGCCTGCAAGGAATCTTCTGGCTTATGCCAGCGTCATTTGAGAAAAAGAGAGGCGGTTTGATAAAAGTAATAGAGTTGAAGCACAGCCTGAAGCAAGGAAAAAATATACTCATTCTTGGGTTTTATTCTCTCCTTTTACCACCTACATGAGAAAGCAAGATACCTGGCTTTCAGCTCTCCCTTCATTCACAGTTGTATAACCTTGAATCAGGAGGGTGGAAGTGCATCTTTCCAGCAGAGGGTGAGAGCTGCAGCTGTGAATACGAGTTGGGTTTACAGCTGATGGCCTGGGCCTCCAACAGAGAAACTAGCAGGGACGGTGGTGAATCAGTGGTGACTCAGAGTTCTAGAGATAGCCCCTGGAGAGAAAAGAGTAGACTGACCTCCTCTTGTCTTTCTCTAAACTTTAAAAGGCTATGGCCAAAATATATTTCAGAAGCTAAAATGAAAAACAAAGTGAAACAAAAAGCAAACTTTCATGTAGGCAGCAAGAGAAGGGAGCAGACTAGGTAATATGGTTTGAAATACAAAGATAAAAAATTGCAGATCTGTTCTTACTGACTTACTTAAGCAAATTGAGATTTCTGTGATCTCTGTTTGTGTCATATTGATTTTGTGGTTTACTGTCTTTGATGAAGTGGCTGACTCGATCCAGGTTAGTACGAAAGGAGTGCTGCAGATATCAATGTGAGCTGTGCTTTACAGGTGTCAGTAATAAACCCTGCTCCTGAAATCAAGTTCTCAAAGAACACAATTAAAACATAGGCAAAGAACTTGAATAGATATTTCTCCACAGGTGACATACAGATGGTCAACATGTACATGAAAAGATGCTGAACACTATTAATCATCAGGGAAATGTAAATCAAAATCACAGTGAGATATTACCTGTACCTGTTGGAATGGCTCTTATGAAAACAATGACCATCTTGGTGAGGGTCAGAAAGGATGTGGAGAAATTAGTAGGAATGCAAATGGCACACACTGCAATAGGGAACAGTGTGGACGTTCCTCAAAAAATTAAAGATAAAACTACTGAATGATGCAGCAAGCTGACTTCTGGGTAAATGTCCAAAAGAAATAAATTCAGGATCTTATTCTTGTTCACTGATACATGATCACCTAAATGTCCATAAAAGATGCCTAGATAAAGAAAATGTGAAAAAAATAAGAAATTCTGCTATATGTGACAATATGGGTGAACCTTGAGGACTTTATGTGAGTGAGATAAGCCAATTACAGCATGATGCTATTTATGTGAAGTACCCAAAATAGTCAAATTAATAGAAACAGAGTGGACCAGAGTTTGCCAGGGACTTAGTGTAAGGAGAAATGGGTGGTTGATATTCAACTGGCAAAGTTTTTGGTATAGAAGATGAATACATTCCAGAGATCTGCTGCATAACCTGCCCTATGGTTAATAATAGTGCACTCACTGTACACTCAAAAGCTTGTGAAGAGAGTAGATCTCATGTTAGCTGTTCTTGCCACCATTAAAAAATGTTCTTTTTGAAAGAATGATTGCCAGTTGATATTTTTAAAAGATTTTATTTTTATTTATTTGAGAGATAGAGTTACAGATAGAGAGACAGAAAAGTCTTCCATCTGCTGGTTCACTCCCAAGATGGCTACAACAGCTGGAGCTGAGCTGATCCGAAGCCAGGAGCCAAGGGTTTCTTCTGGGTCTCCCACATGGGTGCAGGGACCCAAGTACTTGAGCCATCTTCCACTGTTTTCCCAGATCATAAGCAGAGAGCTGGATTGGAAGGGGAGCAGCCGGGACATAAACCAGCACCCATGTAGGATGCTGGTGCCACAGGCAAAGGCTTAGCTTACTATACTACAATGGCACCCCTCAGTTGATCTTAAAAGAATCTTTTCGTCATGAAAAGAAGTGTGGCAGAGGAGAACAAAACTGAACAGAGCTTTGAGTAGGCAGCTTGACAGAGTAGACAAGAAAAGAGTAAGAAACCCTCGTTTTTAGAAGAAAATAGAAAATAGTGTTTCTCTTCAATAGTTATTAATTCGACAAAGGGAACTTGAAAATGACTCTCGGTGGCATCAGAACAGAAAAACTTCAAGTGGTTATGATATTGACTTTCAAAGGGGAGTAGCATCTTGACTTTGCTCCAGGTGTGTGCCTTCTCTGTTGGTTTCAATATTTGATGCTGGGGTTCTCTCACTGGAGCATGTACTTGAGACCTAACTGGATCTATGAGATCTTGGATGTAAATTGGTCTCAATTCCACAGCAATGTCCCTGATAGGGATAAGAGTAAAAATCCATTGATAAACAAAATGGCTTGACTTAATTATGTTCTTGGAGTGGGTTACTGTATTTTCTCTGGCTTGACATTGGTGCTTTGGGTTCCACTGACATGTAAAGTCCTCATTTACTTAAGAGTTTGGGTGTATTAGAAGGCATTACTAGGGGGTCATTTATCTTCTCAAGAACAAATTGATCATCTCAGCTTTATAGATAAGAAGAGTTTCTCCCATCCAGAATTCCCTTTTCCCATCACTGTGGGATTGAACCCCATCTGCCAATTGCAAAAGTAGCTACTCATCCTAACCCAAAGCATTAAGGTTACTTATGTTTCCAACACCAGTTAAAAGCTTCCAGTAAAGCAGAGAACGATTATTATTGCATTTCTCTCTGCTTGGGCTGGAGATAATGAGCCTGCTCCTGCTGCCCTTTCACATGCATAATGCCTATTGATGTCCATGAGAGCCCCATGGTGTGCAAGAGCCTTTGGATCACATGTATCATCTTGAAAATAATAAGGACAAAGGGATGCTTTTTTTTTTTTTATTTAAACTTGGCAAAGAGAGCCTCGATGGTTCCAAGCCTCTCTGGATGGTCCCAATTAAGAAGAAATAATCTTCCTAGAGTAGAGTGGCTGCCACTGTTTCAAGGTGAGCCTTTTAAGAGGAAAAGATAGAGCAGTTCCCCAGACTGTTTTAGGTTTCCAAAGTCACTTCTCCTAGGAGACATGATTAGGAAGTGTTAGCAGTGCTCTCAGAGATTGATCAAAAACACGTAACTTCCATCTGCAAGAAGGGAAATGAGGCAAGTTAAAAGCTGCAAGCACAAGAGAAAAATTCTCTCTCAATCAGGGGAGGAGATATGCTTCTTTTGGAAATTACTTAACTCCTTACAGCTTCTGTTCCCTCTTTTGCAATGAAGGTCAGGTTCAAATCAGTGTTTCCCAAACTTAGTTCATAGTCGGTATGACAGAGAGCTTATTTTAAAAAGGGAAAAAAAAAGGAAAAATAATGTGAAATAGTATGTTTCTAACTTCCTCTCTCAAAGACTCTGATTTAAAATGTCTGTGGTGAATCTAGGAATCTGCATTTTCAGCAACCTACTGGGAATTCTTTTTTTAATGAGAGATCTGTTTATAGTTAGTCTCATGGGACAGACAAGAAGGTGCAGGGGCCTGGGGTGATGAGTTTCCCAGGAATAGACAGACAGGAAAGGCCCAGACAGACAAGCAGACATGGCACAGAAATAAAACCAAATGGGTTAAGAGGCCCAGACCCAGTCTCAATATTTGTGTCTGCATTTGTGTGGAAAATGCAGATGCTTTCTAGTGTTCTAAGAATCATATTTCTTCCCTGTATTTTTTCTTCTTTTAATGTGGATGGACTTCTTCTAGTTAATGACTAGATGCTCTGGAACTTTGTTTAATTACTATCCATGGTAGCCAAGAGGAGGACAAGTTTCAGATGTTGGGAAAATGTATATTCTGGCCTTCAGGAAGCAATATGAAATGTTACAGCCACAGGTAGCACTTGCTGGCTCTAGAAATAGAGCTGTCCAAAGAGAGAGGTAAACTACACGAAAACAATCCCTCTTTGTCTCTGTGATCTCATCTGATGGATTTCCCAACTCACTTTGTTTCAGCTACACTTATCTCCTTGCTGTTCTTTCAAAATATCAGGCAAACACTCACTGTTGGGCCTTGGCCATGGCTGTTCCCTCTTGGTGGTATACTCTTCCTACCTGCACAGCTAATGCCTTATTTCCCTTAACTCTCAAACAAATATCACCTTTCTAATAGTGCCCACTGCCCATTGTAACCTGCTGCAACCTCCTCCCTTTGGCACACCAGATTCTCCTTCTCTCACTCCATTATTTCCTCTAACATACACTATGTGCAACATGCTGTGTAATATATTTATCCATTATTTCATCTTTATTTTTTCTATATTTTAACCATTAAGACATGAATATTCCTCAGTTTTGTTCACTGATGTGGCTCAAGAGTCTTGCCAAGGAAGCAGACTTGAAAAAAAATTGTAGGAACGAAATGGTGAGGCTTTTTAGGATTTTCTTTAGCAATCAAAGGAAAGCATTAAGGAAACAGATGTTTGCAGTTTCTCTCTTAGGGTTTTAGGTCTTAGGGGATTCCAGCTCCAGAGTTAGAGGTTGGGACCCCAAATGCTCTGACTCTAAGGTCTTGTAATTTCTTTCTGGCTCTATCTCGTTTACCACTCAATCCAAATGGAGTGAAAATACCAAGAGTGAGTTCCAGCTGACTGCATGGTATTTTTCCCCTCTGACATATTTCAATGATAAAGTAATGTTAATAGGTAATATTTATTAAGTCTTCATTATGTCCCATATATTGGAATAATCCTATGAGATAGATGCTACTTATTTACCTTTTACATAAGGAAACTGAGGCACAGAGAGGTTAAAATTAAAGCACTTTCTTAGTTCCATATAACCAAGAAGTTCAGGAGTTGAAATTTAAGAGTCCATGATAGTAACCACAATGCTTTACCTTCATCTCTTGTAGCAAGGGTTCTTAAACTTGTTCATGACATAAAACTCTTGGGTATATTGTGAAAAACATGTAGATAGAAAATATTAGAAAAAATACCTCTATTCTGAACACATACAGATATTTTTCTTGTCATTATTCCCTAAAAGTATAGCATAACAACTATTTACACAACATTTACATTGTTTGAGGTATTATAAGCAATTGAGACATAACTTAAAATGTACAAGAGGATGTACATAGATCACGCAAATGTCACTCTGTTCATGTAAGGGAATTGAGCATCCTTGGATATTGGTATCCACAGGGAGTCCTGGAAACAACCTCTGTGGATACTGTGTGATGACTACATTTAATGTTACTATAAATCAGGAAAGTTTGTTTCAAGCAACAGGAATCAAGGCTGGTCATTTGAAAGAGAAAAGATTTTTATTAGTATGCAGGATAGCTCACACAATACACAGCATGGATGGAGATTAAGTTTAGAAACTCCATAGCCGGGGAAAATGCCCGAGTTATGTAATAGAACAAAAAGATCTACTAAACACGGCCACCAATTACTCTCCTGGACATAGACATCCTAGCTGATACTATCAGTTCTCAGATGCTGCACAGTAGGCATTAGCACTAGAAACATTGTTGCTCTGTCTGCATCTGTAAGATGGATCTCAGCCAGATGCGCACTCCTTCTGGTACCCTCACCAGAAAGGATTCTGCACAGACTCTGCTTCTTCCTTGTCTGAAGAAAGCCTATATTGGTGCATCTGGTAGATGAAGCCTGAGGCATGTGCATATACCTTAGCTTCAAATGAGACTGGGGAAGTGAGAACTTAGCATTTTCAAACTCTATGAGTGTGCCTTTTTAAGTTTTTAAACTTCTCAGTAAGAGCAGCCCTTTCCTTTGCCTTGTGATATTACCTTATTTGAAATCTAAAAAGAATCATACATGTTACCAAAATCTGCATATCTCCAAAAAATGCCTGCCTGCCTGCCTGCCTGCCTTCCTTCCTTCCTTCCTTCCTTCCTTCCTTCCTTCCTTCCTTCCTTCCTCTCTCTCTCTCTCTCTCTCTCTCTCTCTCTCTCTCCCTGCCTACCTATCTATCATCCATCTGAATGTCACAATCTCCAACAAACAGGGCAAGACAGTAAAAGTTGTCCAAGTATAAACAATCAGGTGTCTTCTCTGGTAGCAACTGAGTGATAAAAGACGCTGATGAGTTTGTCGGAGAAATGTCTCAGAGTGAGATTCTACTGGCCATGGCTGAATTGCCTTTTGGGCAATAATAAATTCATTGTATTGGCTGATAACTGGATTCAATCTTTCAACTGTATTTAATGAAAAGCCTAATTTGAGAGCCAGAATTTAGTAGTGGGAGGAAATGGAGAGTGAAGAAGAGGAAGCAGTGACATTGAAATGGGAGAGGAGAAAGGATCGTAAGTATCTCCAAAGCAAAAATCTTTTGTTCAAGTATAATTTTGTGATCTCAAAGATAGCATTCAGTGCCCCTGAGTTCAGTCTACAGAAGTGTTTTCTTTGGCTTGCATAAGCCAACATTAAAATTGATCTGGAGATTTCTCATACATATTTAGATTTCTGTTTTTCTTAAAAAAACTAAAACTTTTGTTGGGTATGCTGCACATAGGATTTCCCTGTATGCTAGTATGGTCTTCTTTAGTTGGAACTGAATAGCTCCTTTTCCATCTAAACAGGTTCTACGTATCCCATGACTCTTTAAACTGTCCCAATAGCTGAAGATGAATGACAACTGTGCCTGTCATTGTGCTGTAGCTGTGGGGAAATGTTTCTCTACTTAGGTTTCTTTTTTTTTTTTTTTTAAGATTTTATGTATTTATTTGAGATGTAGAGGTACAGACAGTGAGAGGGAGAGACAGAGAGAAAGGTCTTCCTTCCGTTGGTTCACTCCCCAGTGGCCACAACGGCCGGAGCTACACTGATCCGAAGCTAGGAGCCAGGTGCTTCTTCCTGGTCTCCCATGTGGGTACAGGGGCCTGAGGATTCGGACTATCTTCTATGGCTTTCCCAGGCCACAGCAGAGAGCTGGATTGGAAGAGGAGCAACTGGGACTAGAACCGGCACCCACATGGGATGCCAGTGCCACAGGCAGAGGATTAACCTACTTTGTCACGGCGCTGGCCCCTCTGCTTAGGTTTCAATTATAGGTTAGGAAATGAGTGCAAGGTTAAGAGTATGTTTCAAGTAAAACAAGAGAAAAGATATTTCTTTATGGAATAAGAACTTGCTGACAAAAAGTATACTTGTCAAAAATCTAATGTATGATGCATAGGTAATATAGACCAAAATGAGAATTATGCAAGTTATGTGAAAAATGCATAGGGAAAACATGCATGATGAAAAATTTAATGGTTAAAAAAGGAAGTGGGGAAACTTTTAAAAGTGACTAAAATAAGTTGGATAGCCCTAACCAATCCATTGTACTCACCAATGTCACCTTTGTAAGCCCTGTAGGTAAATGAGCTTGTCGCCAGTCTTGTGGCTAGAGGTTTTTAATCATGGGAATGTTTATCCTGATGATTATTTTTCCGAGTGGCAGAGCAGGGAAGGAATATTACCTTTTACAACAGTGTTCCTTCATTCTCTCCAAAGTTTCCCATTGATCAGCATTGTGTGTTGAATTGTACACCCCAGAAAGATATATTGAAGTCTTAACCTTTGGTTCTTGTAAATGTGATCTTATTTTAAAATAGGTTCTTTGCAGATGTCATCAAGTTAAGATGAGGTTATACTCTTTAGAGTAGACTAAAATCCAGCAAGATTGGTATCCTTTTAAGAAGAGAAGAAGAGATACAGAGGTATCCAATATGAGGAGTATACTATGTGATGAGACATAGGCAAGAAGTCAGTTAGAAGATGGAGGGGAGGATAGCATGATGAGCCCACAGCTGAGGGACACCAAGGGTTGCCAGCAACCATCAGAGGCTGGAAGAGAAGCATGGAATGGATTCACTACCAGTGGGAACTCTGCTGACACCTTGATTTAGGACTTTTCCAGAGCTGTGGCAATTTTCAGTGGCAGCCCTGGGAACCTAATACAATCACACTGGGACTACATTTGGATAGCTGGCCTTATCTTGCATCATGCTATCTATAGTGATTCCTCATTGGTAGTGATGTAAGTTTACAGCCATAGGCATCATGCTTCTGTATTAGCCTGTGCATCTTATATTTATTATTTTTTTCATTTTTATTTTCTCTCAGAGGAACTGAAGGATTATTCCTATGTATCCAAGGGATGTGGCTTAAACCCATCAATTTGTTTTTCACCTCCAGGATAAATCTCAGCACTGGAAAGGAACCACCTTCTCTCTCTCAATCCGATGCCTACCTAAGTGTTATGTGCTAGTTGCTAATTTGAAAGACAGTTTAAACTTCTTTTTGATCAGTGCACTGTGATAAAAGGCATCTCTAGATTGTCCTCTGACCCTTCTAAGCAGATGTACTTTACTGCTGGAGCAATTCTCCTCCATTTCTATACCTGCTGTGTAGACTCCCACAGTGCTAACATTTCAGTTCTTTGGAGAGGGTAATATGGAAGGCTGAATCATCTAAAGTCAATTGACTCAAATTATTTTCTCAGTGACACTCTTGTGCTCATTCTGTGACATATTCTTAGATGCCGGTGAACTTGGTAAACAGGGACATTTTCTCTAAATGAAAAAACTTATCTTGAAAAATGCAATTTTACTTTTTGTTTCTTGTCAGACGCCTACTCAGGAATCCTCTCCTTCACCAAAGAAAAGGATTTTATGCAGATGTTAGCTGAAAATCTGTGTGTGGCTCTCTAAAGTGGCAGAGCACTAAGAAGGGTACGGCCATCAGAATTCCTGAGTTAAACTTTAGTCACCGCTTCTAGTGTTACATAATTATTTCTTACATTATTTTATTATGTTTATGCAAATTTCAAATGATTTAAAATTTCAAATGAAAATTTTCTTTTCTTTTTTTTTTTTTTCACTCTTTGTGTATAAATTACTGAAACTGTCATAAACTGGGCTTCTTTGAAATGTGCTGGGCAACTGAGGAGCTGCCCCATGGAGAGAGAAAAGCTAGCAAAGCTCCCTTAGACATTGAGAGGGCTTCTGAGCAGACCTATATCATGACAGATGCTTTGCAATTGTTACTTGCTGCACTGTTCCAACCCTGACTGTTCACATGGTATTATTAAGGAGGCTTGCTACTGAGTATGTAAGACCCAGTGTATGTCTTCCTTGTTTTCTTTATTATTTTATTTAAAATTTTTATTTTGTTTTAATTATTTTTTAACAGATTCAATGTGATTTGTAGATACAATCCTAAGGCTATAATGATATTCTGTCCCTCCTTCCCTCCCTCCCCCTTTCTCCTTCCCATTCTCCTTCCCTCTCCCTTCCTCTTTGTTTTTTAGTTTTTGAGATAGCATATTTTATATTTACATTACAGTAAAATGGCTTGATATTTCACTGAATAAGAAGTTTAACAAGTAAAAAGTAAAAAAGTCTCTGGTTTAGTGGGGATACACATAATGACTATAAACAATAATTAAATGGAAAAATGACCATATCACCCATATATAGTAAATTTTTAAAAAAATATAGATCACTAAATTAAAGTAGTATAACATTCTTAACCTTTTCTTCCACAAAGGTATAAAACAAAGTTTTACAATGCTATATTTGCAGCGGTACTGATACACACAGTCATTTCTTTTTTGTTCTTTCTTAAATTTTAGCTCCCGCATATAAGGGAGAATATGCAATATTTGTCTTTCTGGGTCCAGCTTATTCCACTCAATCTGATGTCCTCTAGTTGTGTCCATTTTGCTGCAAATGGTAGAATTTCATTCTTTTTTATAGCTGAGTAATATTCCATTGTGTATGTATACACTGCATTTTCTTTATCTGTTCATCTGATGATGGACACTTTGGTTGATTTCAGATTTTGGTTACTGTGAACAATGCTGCTGTAAACATAGTGGTTCAGGTATGTCTTTTATGTATTGTGTTCAAGTCTTTTGGGTATACACCCAGTAGTGGGATTATTGGATCATATGGCAAGTCTATTTCTAGTTTTTTTGTTTTGTTTTGTTTTAAGAAATCTTCATGCTGTTTTACACAATGACTGCACTGAATTACATTCCCACCAACAGTGTTCCCCTTTGTCCACATCCTTCCTGGCCAGTATTTGTTACTCTTTGTGTTTTGGATTTCAGCCATTCTGATAGAGGTGAGATGATATCTCATTGTGGTTTTGATTTGCATTTCCCTGATGGCTAGTAGTGTTGAACATTTTTTCAAATATTTATTGGCCATTTGTATTCTTTTGAGAACCTGATATTAAAGTCCTTTGCCCATTTATCAACTGGACTGGTTGTTTCATTGTTGTTGAGATTTTTAAATTGCTGATATATTCAGGATATTTATCCTTTGTCAGATAGGAAGTTTTGCAAATATATTTTCCCATTCCGGTTATCGGCTCTTCACTCTATTGATCATTTGCTTTGCCGTACAAAAGTTTTGATATGATAACATTTGTTTAGTTTTGTTTTTGTTATCTTTACTTTGAGCCTTTTGTCCAAGAAGTCATTCCCTACAGCAATGTCTTGGAGTGTTTCCCCTACATTTTGTTGCATTCTTTCCTGTGTTGATATTTTAAAAGAAATCTATGATTCTCTATTATTTTATCTATTAGTTTTTTTCCATTTACTCATTTATTCTTGATTTTGAGTAGTAAACTAACTTCTTAATGTGAATATTAGTTGATTAATTTTGAGACTTTAAAACATTTGTGTTATAAGTATTTAAGACTGTAAAATCCTTCAAATCACTGTATTTGATGCATTCTATACATTTTGAAATTTAATATTGACATTATCTTTGTATTTCCTTATTATTATATTTTTATTTATTTGAATGGAAGAGATATTGGTGAATGGAGGGACAGAGGGAGGGAAGAAGGGAGGCAGGGAGGGGGAGAGATAGAGAGAGGGAGAGAGAAAGAGAGAATGCAGACAGCTACTGGTTTACATCTGAAATGCCCACAACACTTGGGCTGGGCCAGGCTGAAGCCAAGAACTTGAAACTCAATCTAAGAGGAGCCTGGAGCTGAACTCAGGCACTCAAATATGGGATGTGGGCATCTCAAGCAATATGTTATCTTTTTAAAATGTCTAATGTGATTTCTTATTGAGCTAGTTAATGATTTCTTAAAAGTTCTGTTTGTGGGATGGTCATTTGAGACAGTGATTAATTTGCTGCTTAGAATGCCTGCATCCCATATTGGAGTCTCTTTTGGGTCCAGCTACTCCAATTCAGATCCAGCTTCTTGCTAAGATATACCCTGGGAGGCAGCAAATGATGATTCAAATACTTGGCTCTCACATGGGAAGCGGGCCACACAGTAGACTCATAGAATGACAAATGCCCTAAATAGCACTCTGGCCTCAGAATCAGCCTTTAAGGCATTCAGATCTGGCTGAAAAGCCCATTAGAGCATTTCAGGCATGGAAAGCCAAGACACTGTGGCAAAAAATGACCTACATGGAAGATCTCTGTGATTGAGATCCTGGTGGAAAGATGGGGCCATTAAAGAAGGAAGTACCTTTTTTCTGAAGGGAGGAGAGAACTTTCACTTTGAATATGGCCTGGTCTAAGTTTGTGGACTCAAGAAGCTTCCATAGCTTTGGCAGCTTGTGACAAGAGCCTTGGGTGATTACTGATGTCATAAATAAGAGTGTCAATTGTTAAATCAACAACAGGAGTCACTGTGCACTTGCTCTCCATGTAGGGCCTTTGTCCTTAATGTGTTGTACTTTGAGAATTAATGGTAAAACTAATCTTCAACCAGTACTTATACTTTGTGTGTCTATGTTGGTGCAAACTGTTGAAATCTTTACTTATAATAGAGTTATCTTCTGTATATAATGATTATTAAAAATGAACCTTAATGAAAAATGGGATGAGAGAGAGTAGGAGGTGGGAAGGTTTGTGGGTTGGAGGGGGTGGGTATGAGGGTAGCAACTGCTATAATCCAAAAGTTGCACTTTTGAAATTTATATTTATTAAATAAAAGCTTTCTATTAAAAAAAACAAACACTTGGCTCTCTACCATCTATGGTGGAGACCTGAATGGAGTTCCTGGCTCCTGGCTTTAATCTTGCCCAGTCATGGCTGTTGCAAGCATTTAGGAAGTAAACCAGGATGAGAGAAGCTATTTCTCTCTGTCTCTCTCTGTGTCTCTCTCTCTGCCCCCCCAATGTTTTCTGCCTCTCAAATAAATAAAAATAAATAAATAGAAATTTTAAAGTTCTGCTTGAAACATTTGCAGCTGTTTTTGTTTCCTATGATTAACCCTGATAGATATGCACTGTAAACTCTATTTTCAGATCTGTGGAGTTAGGATCATATTTGCACTGCACACACTTTTGTAGTTTTGTTTTGGGGATTCAGTGCATTAATGCACATAAACCATGCAACATAATGTCTGGCACATAATGGTCCATCAAAAATTCTTTGATTATTTTTATAATATGTCTTTACAAATCATGTTATTTGTCCCAAATTAGAGAAGTTAGGGCTTGTGGATACACTCATTATGTTTGATGACAATGTACTGGGCAAATTCTATATGAGCAAATATTTTGTATTTATTTTCACATTAATGGAAAACAATGATTTGGAATATTTTGCCACATGAACATAGTATATTTTTATATAACTTTCAATGTCTCTCTGCATGTATTTAAGAAATAAAATGTTGTTCTTAGTAACAAAAGGGAAAATCCAAGCTTAATAGCTAAGTGTGTTAAGTGAACATAGAATATTTCTAAACAACATGCATTTACATATTTGTCTTAACTGAATAGCTATAATCTGCAATCAGTGAGCAGAAAAATCAGAGAATGCACTGCTGGTAAGGATTTAACACAGACTCACTTGTGTAGGTTTAAATTGTGGAGTTTCTATAATAAAATGGAAGGGCTGCTCTTTCTGTTTTCCATATAGTTAATTACTATCCTCTGTCTAGTGCAAAAATGCTTTTGCTAAAACAAGAACTCATTTGAATAAAATGCATATGTCTTAGAATAATAAACAATTCATTTGCTTTGGGAGTTTGGTGTTTTCTTTTTGTGTACAGACTATAATTTTTAAAGAACCCATCATTTATAATTCTACAGTGCCTTATGATGTATGGGCATATGCCACCCATAACCTCATTTAATCCTCACAATCCTTGGTATGGTAAACATGGAAGGATTAGGATACTTTTTTTACAAGTGAAGAAACCAAAGCCCAGGGCAGTAAAATGACCTACTCAAGATGCAGAGTCTGCTAAGTAGCAGACACAACACAAAAACCTGGCTTTCCTAGCTTCCTAGTCCATGCCTTTCCTAGTAAACCTCACTTCCAGATGTGCTGTCCATTCCTTCTCTGCATATCTTTTCCTTTTAATTAAATTATCTACCTTGCCTTTATATACCAAAGTTGTTCTTAGAGGCAAGACCCTCTTAGAGGACAAATACATCTATTTACCTTCAATGAGAGCAACTTTGTACTCTTCCCAATTGTCATTAAAAACTATAAATTATTGAATGCCATGTTTACAGAGGTGGATTTATTTAAACAGCACACAGCAATGTTCAGAATAACAGAATAAATCTAGGGTATTAAAGTCACTTGTCACATCGTCAGTGATTATGGGAACCAGGAGATCCTTTTTGGTTTGTCTGATTCCAAAGTCATGCTTTAGTCACTATATCATTTCGTAACAAAGGAATGATTATACTCAATTTGGAGCAATGTCATTTTTTCAGTGATAAAATTCAAACAATTTTGACCTTAAAGTGTTGTTTTGGGTCGAAGAATAAAAGTATTTATTTCCCAATCAGTTTCTTCTTGCTTGCTTGGTGTTTTGCATTTATTATTTCTAATTTTCACATCATTGCTAAAGAGCAGATGATATTATTATCATTATATTCTATGAGGTACTTCAAAAAGTTTGTGGGAAATGGAATTGGAAGATAATTCTACTTTGGTGCAAAAAGTTTTGACATTCATGCATATGACGGGTCTTCAAAAAGTTAATGAAAATGTGTTTTTAAAAAACTGGGCATGAATTTCAAGGTTTTATTTGCAGAAGAATAAATTTATCTTTTAATTCCATGTTTCCAGGAGCCTTTTGAAGTATTCTCCTATAGCTGGAGTAACTAATAAGCACATGAAATATTTCATAACATGTTCCAGGAATGCTTGGAAGTAGTTGAAACAGAGTTCAAATGCAGTTCCATTCATGATTAAAGCTGAGGCTTTCACCTCTATTCATATGTCTAAATTTATCTAGGGGGGAAAAACTAGTTACAGCCTATCTATTTTAAAAAATAGCCATTGTACAAGAAATGAGTTATGTGGCTAATCAAAGTACTTGGCTTTGTTTCAGGCTCTTAGGACAAAAAATAAACATTTTCTATATATTTATATACACACATATGTGTGTATATACATATATAAATATACATATATACACATATACATTTATATGCAGAAAACTAATAGAGCAAGTTGAGGGGGTAGTACATTTGAATAATACTTACAGAATTATGGAACACCCATGAGAGACCCAATACAGAATATCTGCATTCTGGACAGAGCACAATTTTTAATGTATTGCTGGTTGCACAAAATCGAGGAAATATCACCATGAATGTTCCTCACCCTCTACCTTTAATAAATTGAGCTTAAAACTCTGAATTGCAGGCAGCTGAGAGGAGTACATGACCCCCAGGAAAGATGCTAAGAACAGACTGGCAATGCTTGAGATAATGTGGCTTGAGTGAACAGTGAGATGCAGAAGCTAACTTTGCCTCCCAAAGTTTGGTATGGATCTTTCGGAGGAGATGTGCTTTTTTATTGTTTCAAATAAATCATGCCACAATTTAATAGCTTGACACAATAATTTCTTATAGTGTTGTGAGGCAGAAATTTAGATAAGGCATGAGTGGGGAGGTGATTTGTTTTTGCTCCTTGACATCTGGTGTCTCAGATGGAAAAAATTAAAGGCTGGGGTGAGAATCATCTGAAAGCTCTACTGAGGCTGCAGAACTCACTTCCTATAGTGGCTCACTCACAGATGTCAAGAGGATGCTGGAAATTGGTTCCTTTCCATGTGAGCCTTTCTATGAGTGGACCTCTTCATAGATCTGCTTGACTGGCTTTAACATCTGATGATGGCTTCCTTGGAATGAGAGACTTAAGGGTGGCCAAAGTGGACATTGCATTCTTTTATTTCCAGGCTTGAGAGTGCCATACTGTTATTTCTACAACACTCCATTTATCACTCAGGTCAGCCATGATTCAATGTAGGAAGGACCAACAGATGAGCTTTAATGACAGAAGGTGGAATTACTAGGGGCTTACGAATATGGATAAAATTGTCCATGGTTATTGTTTCTTTCTGCCATGGGAAAAAGTAGAAGTAAATTCTAAATGTGGAAAGTTACCCTCTCTTTTAGGCTCTCAAGACTAGTTCAGATTAAGATCAAGCAAAATGCATACAATCAGGGATCACTAAGCATACCCTGGAGGACCATTGCAATATAAGGAGGAGAAAAACAGACTATGATTTAGCTCCCCACAGATTTCATATATTAGAATTCTTAAATGGAGGGTAAAGAATACATATAAACAATTTAAAGAAATTATGTTTGTGAGTTAAGGTGATAGATTGAGCATACTGGTGACTTCAATGACAGAAATTTATTTTTTTCACAGTTTTGGAGACTGGAAGTTCAAGATCAAGGTGTCAGCAGCTGGTTTTGTCCTGAGATTTGGATTTAATTTGGCATTTGTCTTGGATTTGAAAATGGCATCTCTCTGAATCTTCTAAAGGTTTTTCCTCTGTGTTTCCTAATCCCTACTTTTTATAAGGCCACCAATCATATTGGATTATGGCCCATCCTACTACCTCATTTATCCTTAATTACACCTTTCAAAGATGATATCTTCAAATATAATCATATTCTGAAGGGTTAGGATTCTAACATATGACTTTGAAGGGAACACAAATCAGTTCATATCACCATTTGTCTATTGATATAGATATCTATCTAGATGTATGTATGTATGTTGTATGTATGTATGTATTTATCTACTTAATTATTTATCAAGCTAGGGCAGGATTCAGAAGTTTTACATGTTGGCTTAAGCTTTACTTTTTTTTCATTCTGTAGGATTAATTTCAAATCTTTGCTGAGTGTATCATTCCTAAAATGGCACTATGTATTTAATGATGTTTCTAATTTTAGCACTTGAAGAAGAAAACATAAGAACAAAATCCAGCATTCTTCTCTGTTACTACTAGATATTAAATAGCAAGGTGCCATCTTTCCAAACAGATTCTTGAAAAGTTTGGTTGTGTTTTGATCACAGAGGCACAAGATCTGGTTGTCAGGAGTCCTAATGTGTATCTCTACATTCTGAAACTTTTAAAATTCAGAGTGTACTAGAATTCACAGCATTAATAGAACCTGCTTGTGCTGTGTTTTCTATTTAATTGTTAGAGAAGAGGCACAGAATACTCACATAAAAAGGACTGAAGGAGATAAAAAATATTCTTTAGAAATATTACATTTTCTACCTTCCACTTTATAAGAGAAAAAGAAGAAAAAAGTTGGTGCTTTCTCTGCTAGAGAAAAATACCTATACACTGTAAGTAGGAACTATTTAGATTATAATACAGACTTCCAGATATTAAAAACACTTTTTATATTAGTTGAAAATGTTTCAGAACTACCTGAGGAAGTAGAATTATTTTGAGAGGTAAACCAAGGCTCCATCTGTTTGGGGAATATTGTACTCTTACATAGAATGCCATTAAAAATAATAAAACACATCAGTGGCAAAGGCTGAAACAAAATTCAGCCAGAGAATAGAGTGAAAGTGGAATATTTTATGTCCCATGGCTCTAGGTCAGCCAGATCAAAGCCAGCAAGGACAAATATCCTCTCTGGATCAATAGCTATTTTCTTTCAGCCCATGGACTGGGTCTCTATTGCCCACTAGAAATGACTTACATCTTCTACATCATGTTAGTAGGCACAAGAAGGCTATAGGACTCTTGGTGATACTGCCTTTCATGGGTTTCACGCTGAGAAGCACTGAGTGAGATCTCTTTTGTCCTTCACTCACTGCTTTTGGAAACTTCCCGTGTCTTATTTCTTCTCTCCTCTACTTTTAATGATAGTTAAATCAAGTAAGTAATACACCTTGCTTTTGCCACTGTTGCTCGTTTGTCTTTGGTGAGGGGTCTTTGTTTGGGGCCCCTTTTGGTGTTTTTGGCTCTTTGTCTATGTACTACTTGGTTCTTCAGTTTGTACTTCTATTATTGTTTGGAATACATCCTTCTTTCCGTATGTCTTTAAGCCTCCACCTTTAAATTATTCACATATGGAGTGAAGAGCTTGCAATATTCCTTGCAGAATGCCCTATAGCCCAAACTGTTTCAAAAATATAATAAAAGTAAAAAGTGTAAATTGATCTTCTATTTATTAAAATGTCTCATTAAGAAAGTCCAAAGGTCAACCACAGTCTGAGAAGAAATATTTTCAAAATACTTATCTGTCAATTCAGCCAGAACAGACTTTTTAAACAATCTCCAAATTATTAGTGGACACAGTGGGTCCCCTTGACTTCGAGTGTCACCAATTCATCAGCTTCAGAATTTGCTCAAACGAAAGCTTTATTTACTTGTGACAAATTAAGAAGACAGTGGGATGGTATAGTTCCATAAACAAATTGCATCCTTGAAAAGGAGTTTACAGTTTATGGCAAGGATTATGGGATTATCTGAACTGTGGAAAAGAGGAAGCAGGATATGGGAAAGGAGAGCACAAGGACCTCTGGTTCTCAAGCAGCATCCGTCTTTATACACAGTATGTTTAAAACTGTGACTCAGGCTGGTCTCCTGCAGCTTTGCTTGGTTGTCTGGAGGTCTGGCTCTCTCTAACTCCAATGTTACATGATCAGCTTTCCTAGAACATCTTCTGAAAAACAAGCTCTGATAAGTAAACTGCTTCAGATTCTCTACCTCTGTCACAGTGCCCCACCCCCTTGGATAATAATCTTTTATCAGCTGCATAGTTTGCAAATATTTCTCCCATTTTGTTAGTTGCCTCTTCACTTTATTGAGTATCTCCTTTGCTTTGCAGAAGCTTCTTAGCTAGATATAATGCCATCTCTCCATTTTTCTTTTTATTTTCTATACTTCTGGGTTTTATCTAAAAAAGTCATTGCCCCAGCCAATGGCTTACAGTGTTTCCCCCATGTTTTCTTGTAGTAATTTGATGGTTTCAGAGCTTAGGTTTATATCCTTGATCCATTATAAGTTGACTTTTATATAGGGTGTAAGATAGGGAGTTTGGTTTCAAACTTATGCATGTAGAAATCCATTTCTTCCCATAACACTTGTTGGAGACTATCATTTTTCCAGGAAAGGATTTTAGCTCATATTGCAAAGATCAGCTGGTTACACATGCATAAGTTAATTTCTGTTTTGTTCCTTTGGTCTACATATCAGTTTTTATCTCAGTACTAGGCTGTTGATTGTTAACAACCCTGTGGAATGTCTTGAAATCTGGCATTGTGATGATTCTCACTATGTTTTTATGGTCTAAGATTGCTTTGACTATTTAGAGTCTTCTGTGTTTCCATATGAATTTTCATTTTTTTGTTTGTTTTGTTCTAGATCTGTGAAGAATGCCCAAGTACTTTGGAATCTGATTCAATTTGTAAATTCTTTGGGTATTATGGACATTTTGATAATATTAATTTTTCTAATCCTTGAATGTTGACAATATTTTTTTGTGTGTGTCATTTTCTAATTTCTTTTAGTAATGTTTTGTAATCTTCATTGTAGACTTCACATCCTTGGTTAAATTTACTCCAAGGTATTTAAAATTTTTGATAGCTATTGGGTCTGTAAGTTCTTTCTTAGCCAGAGCATTTATAGTAGCTCAACTCACAATAGCTAAAATATGAAATAAATCTAGATGTTGACCAACTGATGCCTAATGAAAGAAAATTTGGTATAAATACATGATGTAATGTTATATAGCCATTAAAAACAGCAAAATCCTGACATTTGCAACAAAATGAATACAAGAGGAGATCCTTGTGCTAAGTGAAGTAAACTAGATACAAAAAGAAAATATCATGTTTTCTCTTTTATTGTAGTAATTAATATACATAAAGAAGATGAAAATTGTGTGGATGTCAAATCATGTGGCATACAAATATTATTTTACTAAATCATACCATGTAAATGACAATATGCTGCTATTTCACATGTTAAGAAAAAGAAATGTAGAAGGGGAGTAGTGAGGGCTTTTGGGTTACTAGTAATACTTTGTTCTTAATTTGGGAGTTGGTTATGAAGGTATCACATGACAAGAAAACTTCATTGATTTGTACAGTTATTTGAATTTCTTGATGAGTATTATGTATTTTAGCAAAATTTTTTAAATATAAAAATATTTTTAAATTAAAACACTTAAAAATGACCTGGAGATTTTGAATACCAGGATAGTAGGTGATAGTGGCAGTTAAAACCAAAGGGCATAAGCATAAATATGCAAAAAAAAAGTTTTAAAAGGATCTTTGTACCAATGTACCACTTAACAATACTCCATGTTGTACACAACATCTCCAGGAATTTATCACTATGGAAAAACATATTTATTTCAAGCAACTTAAGAGATAGGTGAAGGGGGAGAGAGAGATACAGAAGAGAGAGAGAGCAAGAGAGAGAGAGAGAAAGAGAGAAATTCTGGGTGATAAAATGGAGCTAGCATGGAAGATTCAATATCAAAGTAATCTGGGCAGTGCTGTTTGTCTCTGCATGCCAATGTAGCCATTTATTAAGCAGAATAAGAATAGAGAGGTATGGGAATGGGGATTAAGGAGGGATTTGGAATAACAAAATATGTTGGATAAGCTATACTTTACTATCTTATCCCTCTGTCTCTTCAGGTATTAGTACTTAGTAGAAAAACCTGATATGTGAATCAGAAAATACAATAATAGTTTTTTAAATGATATTTGATTCTAAAATCTCATTTTTGGTTATATATAAATAATAGTCTTGTTTTCAAGAAGATAGTTTGAAATACCTGAAGGTATAGTAAGTTTTCAATACATAATTCCTCAGTTGCTTGCCCTTGAGATGTCTTAGTGCAATTACGGGGGTTATAAATTTAGGCCCCAGAGAGGGGGAAGGGAGTGGAGCTGAGAGTTTGATATAGGTTGAAAGGATTGACTATCAACTTCTCAAAATGATCACTAGGGTAACCTGTAATTCAGTAACTTTCATTAAACCAATGCTAATAAAGGACCGCACTACTTTGACCTAGTCTTAGCTGTGTTTTCAGAAAAGAGCAGTTAAAGGAAGATATTTATTAGAGTTTGGGCTCTGAGACCGCCTGTTCCAAAGCAGGTCTTTCAGTGCACATATTTGATGGGGACTGGGGATGTTTCAAGATGTAGTATTTTTGGTTGAATGAACATAGTAAAATAAGAGTCTTGAAGGAATTTTTGATTAGTAAACAGTTGTTCAATAAATGAGCTATTTGGCCATGTGAGAAATCCATTGTTCATAGAGCAGGTCTGTTTACTCAGATGAGCAAACTGTTCTTTCAAGTGTGTTAGCCTCTAGGAAATTCCTGGGCCAGTACTGAAGTGATTTATTGGTTTGTAGTTTTTTCTTCCATGACCATGAATGTCCTGGAACAAAAATGAAAGTAAGCTTGACACAAGGGCCTTCAGTTCTTAATCCCGAAAAACTCTATGGATGCAGGTGGTCTCATGTCTCCAAACTAATTACAGAGGATGGAGATTGTCACATTTTTTAAAGAACCTAAAAATACTGGGATGGCATGTGAGTTCAGGAGGGGTCTATAAAAAAGGAAGTGAATTTTGAAGTTTTTTCAGGTGCATTCAAGATTTACAACTAGTCTAGAAGTTCTTTTGAGTATCAGACATATTTTTCAGCCAAGTTTATTTACTATAACTAGCTGCATTTTGTTCTGTGAATTCTAAGGCAACTATGGTCTAAGGAGATTTTACTTGCATTCTTCCAGATTCCTATTCAAAAATATGACCATGTGAGAAGTCATCACATGTGACTTGGTCTTCTGGCATTTCAAGCCAATCATTTACAAGGCTATGTTTGCCCCATTCTTTACCCTACTACCCATTCTCATGAGTAATGCTAAAAAATATGGTCTATCTTGCCTTTAAGAAAGTACTTTTTGTTTTTAGATTTTAATGTACAATGTTCTTTATTTACAACATTATTGACAACAATGAAAAGAGAAAACGTACAGCTGAACAAATGGTATTGTAGTTGATCAGTTAAATTAAAATTCGGTTTTAGATGTCCATGTAATTGTAGAAATGTGAATCTTAATATACAGTTTTCTTTGTGAAGTACAGTGCTCATGTTTTAGAGAATCTTCCAAACATAAATGCAAAGGTAATTATCATTATTTTTAATAGAAAAATTAAATTTAATAAATATAAATTTCAAAAGTGCAACTTTTGGATTATAGAAGTTCCTCCTCCCATACCCAGCCTCCCACTGCAAAACATCCCACCTCCTTCTCTCTCTCCCATCCCATTTTTCATTAAGATTCATTTTTAATAATCTTTATATACAGAAGATCAACTCTATTATAAGTAAAGATTTCAACAGTTTGCACCAACATAGACACACAAAGTATAAAGTACTGGTTGAAGATTAGTTTTACCATTAATTCTCAAAGTACAACACATTAAGGACAGAGGCCCTACATGGGGAGCAAGTGCACAGTGACTCCTGTTGTTGATTTAACAATGACACCCTTATTTATGACGTCATTAATCACCCAAGGCTCTTGTCATGTGCTGTCAAGGCTATGGAAGCCTCTTGAGTTCTCCAACTCCGATATTATTTAGACAAGGCCATAGGCAAAGTGGAAGTTCTCTCCTCCCTTCAGAGAAAGGCACCTCCTTCTTTGAAGGCCCATTCTTTCTACTGGGATCTCACTTACAGAGATCTTCCATGTAGGTCATTTTTTGCCACAGTGTCTTGGCTTTCCATGCCTGAGAAACTCTCATGGGCTTTTTAGCCAGATCTGAATGCCTAAAGGGCTAATTCTGAGGCCAGAGTGCTGTTTAGGATATTTGTCATTCTATGAGTCTGCTGTGTATCCCATTTCCCATGTTGGATCGTTCTCTCCTTTTTAATTACATCAATTATTATTAGCAGACACTGGCTTTATTTACATGATCCTTTGACACTTAAACCTATCTATATGATCAGTTATGAACTTAAACTGATCACTTTAAGTAGTAAGATGACATTGGTACCTTCCAACTTACTGGGATTTGGAGTCCCATGGCAAGTTTAGCTCTACCCTTAAGGGTAAGTCCAAGGAGCATGTACATCACCTCCCTCTCTTATTCCCACACTTATTTGAACAGGGATACATTTTCAGTCCAATTTAAATACCTAAGAATATTTCAGTGTAAATTAAAGAGTTCAATCAATGGTATTAAGTAGAAAAAGAAAATACTAAAACGAATAATATAGGAAGCTGTTCCTCAACAGTCAGGACAAGGGCTGATCAATTCATTGTTTCTCATAGTGTCCATTTCACTTCAACAGGATTCCTTTTAGGTGCTCAATTAGTTGTCACAGATCGGGGAGAACATATGATATTTGTCCCTTTGGGACTGGCTTATTTCTCTCAGCATGATGCTTTCCAGATTCCTCCATTTTGTTGCAAATGACTGGATTTCTTTCTTTCTTTTTTTTACCTTTGTGTAGTAATCCATAGAATACATATCACATAATTTCTTTATCCAATCATCTGTTGATGGGCATTTAAGTTGATTCCATGTCTTAGCTATTGTGAATTGAGCTACAATAAACATTGAGGTGCAGATAGCTCTTTTATTTGCCAATTTAATTTCCCTTGGGTAGATTCCTAGGAATGGGATGGCTGTGTCGTGTGGTATGGCTGTATTCAGGTTTCTGAGGAATCACCAAACTGACTTCATAGTAACTTTAACAGTTTGCATTTCTACCAGCAGTGGATTAGTGTGCCTTTTCCCCCACATCCTCGCCAGCATCTGTTGTTAGTTGATTTCTGTATGTAAACCATTATAACCGGCGTGAGGTGAAACCTCATTGTGGTTTTGATTTACATTTCCCTGATTGCTAGTAATCCTGAACATTTTTTTTATGTATCTGTTGGCCCTTGGATTTCCTCTTTTGAAAAATGTCTATTGAGATTCTTGGCCCATCTCTTAAGTGGGCTGTTTGTTTTGTTGTTGTGGGGTTTCTTGATCTCTTTGTAGATTCTGGCTATTAACCCTTTATCTGTTGCATAGTTTGCAAATATTTTCTCCCATTCTCTTGGTTGCCTCTTCACTTTTCTGACTGTTTCTTTTGCAGTACAGAAACTTCTTAATTTGATGTAATCCCAATTGTTAATTTTGGTTTTGGCTGCCTGTGCCTCTGTGGTCATTTCCAAGAAGTCTTTGCCTGTGCCTATATCTTGCAGGGTTTCCCCAATGTTCTCTAATTATTTGATGGTGTTGGGTCATAGATTTAGATTTTTAATCCAGGTTGAGTGGATTTTTTGTGTAAGGTGAAAGGTAGGGGTCTTGCTTCATGCTTCTGCATGTGGAAATCCAGTTTTCCTCACACCATTTGTTGAATAGACTGTCCTTGCTCCAGGAATTGGTTTTAGATCCTTATCAAATATAAGTTGGCTGTAGATGTTTGGATTGCTTTCTCGTGTTTCTATTCTGTTCCATTGGTCTATCCATCTGTTTCTGTACCAGTACCATGTTGTTTTGATTATAACTGTCCTGTAATGTGTCTTGAATTCTGGTATTGTGATGCCTCCCTCTCTATTTTTGTTTTACAAGATTGCTTTAGCTATTCAAGGTCTCCTGTGTCCCCATATGAATTTCAGCATCATTTTTTCCAGATATGAGAAAAATGTCTTTAGTATTTTGATTGATATCACATTGTATCAGTAAATTGCTTTTGGAAGAAATGACATTTTGATAATATTGATTCCTCCAGTACATGAACATGGAGCACTTTTGCATTTTTTGGTATCCTTTTCTATTTCTTTCTTTAAAGTTTTGTAATTCTTATCATAGAGATCTTTAACATCCTTGGTTAAGTTTTTCCAAGGTATTTGTTTTTGTAGCTATTGTGAATGGGATTGATCCTAGAAGCTCTTTCTCAGCTGTGGCAATAATATTGTATTGGAGTCTTAGTCTCCGTTTGAATTCCTTTTGATAACTTTTAAATAGCCTGGTGCCCTGTAATTAGGTGCATATACATTTATAATAGTTATATCTTCCTGTTGAATTGATAATTGATCTCTCTCTCTCTTTTTTTTTTTTTTTTTTGACAGGCAGGGTTAGACAGTGATAGAGAGAGACAGAGAGAAAAGTCATCTATCCTTTGGTTCACCTCCCAAATGGCTACTATGGCCCATGCACTGCACTGATCTGAAGCCAGGAGCCAGGTACTTCCTCCTGGTCTCCCATGCGGATTCAGGGCCCAAGCACTTGGGCCATCCTCCAATTCCTTCCCGGGCCACAGCAGAGAGCTGGACTGGAAGAGGAGCAGCCAGGACAGAACCAGCGCCCCAACTGGAACTAGAACATGGAGTACTGGCACCGCAGATGGAGGATTAGTCTAGTGAGCTGCGGAACCAGCCAGAATTGATCTCTTGATCATTATAAAGTGCCCTTCTTTGTCTGTTTTAACAGTTTTTGTGTTAAAGTCTATTTTTCTGATATTAAGATGGTTATGCCAGCACTTTTTTGGTTTCTGATGGCATGGAATATCTTTTTTTTTTTTTTTTTTTTTTTTTTTTTACCGGCAGAGTGGACAGTGCGAGAGAGAGAGAGAGAGAAAGGTCTTCCTTTTCTGTTGGGTCACCCAACCCCTGCCCGCCAAGGCTGCTGCGGTCAACATGCTGCAGCCGGCACACCTCGCTGATCCAAAGCCTGGAGCCAGGTGTTTCTCCTGGTCTCTCATGTGGGTTCAGGGCCCAAGGAATTGGGCCATCTTCCACTGCCTTCCCGGGCCACAGCAGAGAGTTGGACTGGAAGAGGAGCAACCGGGACAGAATCCGGGGTGCTGGCGCCGCAGGTGGAGGATTAGCCTAGTGAACCGCAGAGCCAGCCTCTGCCTTTTAACTGGGGAGTTGAGGCCATTTACATTCAATGTGACTATTGATAAGTAATGACTTTGCCATGCCATTTTTCCAAAGATATTCCTAAGTTATACTTTGAATTTCCTTTGATCATTTACTGAGAGAATTTCTTCTTTTACCTTCTTTCGTATTGATGGACTATGTTTCTGTGTTTCTTTGTGTAGCACATCCTAAAGCATCTCTTGCAGGATGGGAAGGGTGTTGTCAGTCTTTCAATTTCTCTTTGTTATGAAAGGGCTTTATTTCACCTTCATTCACAAATGACAGCTTTGTATGGTATAATATTCTGAGATGCCAGTTTTTTTCCTCTTAGTATTTGGGGTATATCTTGCCATTCTCTCCTAGCCTGCAAGGTTTTGGGATAAGTCTGCTGTGAGTCTAATTGGAGATCTTTTGAAATTAATCTGGCATTCTCTTTTGCATATTTTAGAATCTTCTCTTTATGTTTAAATGTGGTGAGTTTGATTACAGTGTGTCTTGGTGAGGATTTTTTTTGTTATGTTTATTGGGAGTTCTGTGTGCTTCCTGCACTTCAACATCCCTTTCTTTCTCCAAACCCAGGAAGTTTTCTGCTAGTATTTCACCAAAAAGGCCTTCTAATCCTTTTTCTCTCTCCATGCCTTCAGTACCTCCTAGAACCCGAATGTTAGTTTTTTTTTTTTTTTTTACAGTATCCTGTAGATTACCGACAGTGTTTTTAGTTTTCTAATTTCCTCTACTTTTCTTTGGTTTGACTGCATATGTTTCTGTGATTTGTTTTCTAAGTCTGATAGTCTCTCTTCTTTCTCACTGATTCTGTTTTTAAGGCTCTTCACTGCATTTTCTATTTGTTATATTGAATTCTTCATTTCATTTTGATTCCTCCTTAAGATCTCAATTCCGTGGGAGAGATTTTCTTTCATATCTTGCATGGATTTCAGTAGTTCATTAGTTTGCTTTTGATTATTTCTATGTAATCTTTTTTTTTTTTTTTTTTTTGACAGGCAGAGTGGACAGTGAGAGAGAGAGACAGAGAGAAAGGTCTTCCTTTGCCGTTGGTTCACCCTCCAATGGCCGCCGCGGCTGGCGCGCTGCAGCCGGCACACCGCGCTGGTCCGATGGCAGGAGCCAGGAGCCAGGTGCTTTTCCTGGTCTCCCATGGGGTGCAGGGCCCAAGCACCTGGGCCATCCTCCACTGCACTCCCTGGCCACAGCAGAGAGCTGGCCTGGAAGAGGAGCAACCGGGACAGAATCCGGCGCCCCAACCGGGACTAGAACCCGGTGTGCCGGCGCCGCAAGGCGGAGGATTAGCCTAGTGAGCCACGGCGCCAGCCTATTTCTATGTAATCTTATGATCAATTTTTTTGAGTTACGTTTCTTGCATTTCTTCTATCTCATCCTTCTCATAATCTAGGATTGAAGTGTTGTGTTCTTTTGGGAACGTCATGTTGTCTTTTTTATTCTTGTTTCTTGGATTATTGGGTTTATTGTTTGGCATTTGTGGAGATACCCATTGTTTTTTTTTTTTACACTGTGGTGGCTTTTATCATTGTACTATGACTCTGTAGATAAGTGGACTGTGTGCTTTCAGTGTATCTCAAGAGGCTTGTAGTGTGTGTGGCCAGAGAGCTATTCAGTTTGCCAGGGTTAAGGGTGTGCCTAAGATGACACTCCTTGTTTTGGCGTGGTAAATCTCCTCTCTTCTTCTTTTTTTAATCAGAAGGGAAGTATATTCTGCTTAGCTGAGCTCTTCCCCTCGATGGAGACCAGTGCCTGAGCACTAGCCCCGGTGGATATAATATTCGTCTGCTCTGTCCCAAGGACCACACAAATGATTTGTGCATTCCTCCGTGTAAGTTCAGATTCCCCAGCAGTCTCTCTCATCAGGTATCCAGGAACCCTCAAGCTTGTGGCATCTCCCACTGAGTCTACTCAGAGTCCAGCCAAGTGGTGATTCCTCTTACATACCCTTACATACAGCCCCAGTTCAGAAGATTGACATAGTCACAAGCTCCTAGCCCCCTGTTATTTCTCCCCACCAGAGTCAGGTACCTCAGCTCCGCTGATTGCTGGGCACAGATCCGAGCTGGCACAGCTGTTATGTATGTCCAAATTGTTGCCTGCTCTTTCAGCTTGTCACAGTACACCTTTGTAAGGTGGTGGAAGAGAGAGAAATGTGCCCGTCCTATCCTTTTGTTTTGTGTTTTCCTCTCCTCTAGTTTGGCTGGTACACTCTCCCCCAAGGGGTTTCAAGCCTTGTTTTCTCTAGGCTCTTCCTGCTGCTTTTTCACCAGTGGTTTGCACTACAACGGTCTGGTCTCACCTCACTTTCCAGTGCTGATGTGTAGGCTCTCGGCTATTGGCGTCCAGAGCTGTTGGGCGGCCACACATTCCACGTAGGTACAACATGTCCCTCTGATTTTGCTAGTTTCCTCTGCTGTTTTTTCCCTAATTCTTCCCTGAGACTATACTATCCCTGCTTTTTTCACACTATCTTCTCTTGGGCTAAAGCAGTAAGCTCCCTCCCTGCTCCACCATATTGGAACCCTCAGGTCATATTATTAATTTGTTATAAGCTGTTTTCCCTCCAAAGAAACCTTTTATTTAATGAGTACAAACTCCATAAGTACAACTTTAGGAATACAGTGATTCTTCCCACCATACCTGCCCTCCCACACTCACTCCCATCTATTTCCTCCTCCCTCTCCCATTCCCAGTCCCATTCTCCATTAAGACTAATTTTCAATTAACTTTATACACAGATCAGTTCTGTACTAAGTACAGACAGACACACAAAAATAAACTGTTTTAGATCAAGTTTTACAATTAATTCTCATAATACAACTCATTAAGGACTTCCTGCATGGGAAGTAAATGAACAGTGGCTACATCCAGAATCAGCATGGGAAATAAAAGCCTGGTGGTTCTAAGGGTTAGAGAAGTTAACATAGTCAATTTCATTCTTGCTGAACTGACCAATTTTTTCATTGATTCTTGAAGCCTTGCTTAACTTGTTTTCATCTTTATCTGAAGTGTATGTGCTGAATCTTTCAAGGCTGGTTACAGCAATACTTGTCTCATTTGTGTCTCTTGGGATGTACAAATTTAAATTCATGTCATTTTCATTCACTGAATCACCAGCCTCATCACCCTGTGTTCCCTGGGAATAACAGATACCATCTGCTTTCTTGTCATCATAACTGTCCAGTTTGGAAAAATTTACACATCTTATGGCCACTGGTCACTAGTGCATTACCTGGCTTGAAGTCAGCTTTTCTTTTCATATCTTACTCAAGTCCATCGATATTCTTATTTTTTCACACCAGGAAATATTTATAATTTACATTGGTAACATTTGAACTTAGAGCAGAATTCCCTTTTTTCAGGTATTTAAGAAAATTTCTTCTTTCTTTTTTCAAATGTAAATTCAGGGAGAAGTGCATAACAACATTTGTAGTTATCATCTCCAGGGTACACTTGAAACTAGCCATAATAGTTTTCAATAAACTCCAGGAAATAGTTGCACATATTTTGAGTCTTTTGTATTTTATTTTCCATCACACCATGCTTCTCATTAATTTCTTTTCCTTGCTTACTCTCATCCTAATTATTCATTGTATTTTTTCAAGTTCATCATCTCCTGATCTTCTACATTAATGTAAAGATGTTGCTTGTCACACTTTTTTCAAGCTTTTATTTTAATTATTTGAGAGGCAGAATAACAAAGAGAAAGAGAGAGAGAGAAAGAAAGAGGGAGACACAGAGACAGAGAGAGAGAGAGACAGGGAGAGAATGAGAGAGAGAGAGCGAGCTCCTCTACCTACTGTTTCATTCCCCAAATGGCTACATTGGCTGGGATTAGGTCAGAGTTATGCCAGAAGCCAGGAACTCAATCTTAGTCTCCCACGTGGGTGGCTGGGGCCCCTCTTCTACAGCTTTCCCAGGCACATTGACAAGGAGCTGGATCTGAAGCAGAGTGCCTGGGGCTTCATGTTTCCATATGGGATATAGGTGTCATGTGGTGATCTCATTCACTGTGCCACAATGTCAGCTCCAAATTTTTAATCTTTCTTTCCAGATTCACTAGAGTTTAGGTTTACCTTCTGTAGCATATGCCCTTTTTTAATAGAAAGCATTTATTTAATAAATATAAATCTCATAGGCACAGCTTTTGGATTATAGCGGTTCTTTCCCCCACACATGCTCTCCTACCTCTACTCCCGTCCCACTTCCTACTCTCTCTCCCATCCCAGCACATGTCCTTGGATGAAGAATGCACACACCACAGACTTGGGTTTTGTACTTTGACTTATGTTTTGAGCAGTCGTTGCAGGTTTGAACACTTCATTCACTTCCTGCCATTCTCTCTTATCATCTTTCACTTTTTTTTTCAGCTTCACTTTGCCCTACCTGATGTGGATTTTATTGACCAAACTTAATCTGATGAATGACAGCCATGATAAACTTATGTTGCTTTATTCCATTCTCACTCTTTGGACCAAAATCTTTGTCTTCCATAATATTCTCCTTTTTTTTGCCCCACCTTTTTGTTGCCCCCAAGTCTGAGCCTGCTTCTTGGAGAGCATGTAAGAGACTGGTGGCAATAGGACATCTTCACAGTGTCTCCTTCTCAGCCACATCACACAAGAAAGTGAGTTGCTGATGGCCTTTGTGACAGGTTGCTGCCATAGATCATTGTGTGTAGCAAGGAGCATACCTCAGAAGTGGAATGTTAATAAGCTGGAAGCAAAGACATCAGATTTTTTTTTTTGACAGAGTGGACAGTGAGAGAGAGAGACAGCGAGAAAGGTCTTCCTTTGCCATTGGTTCACCCTCCAATGGCCGCCGTGGCTGGCGCGCTGCAGCCGGCGCACCACACTGATCCGATGGCAGGAGCCAGGTACTTATCCTGGTCTCCCATGGGGTGCAGGGCCCAAGTACTTGGGCCATCCTCCACTGCACTCCCTGGCCACAGCAGAGAGTTGGCCTGGAAGAGGGGCAACCGGGACAGACTCCGGCGCCCCAACCGGGACTAGAACCCAGTGTGCCGGTGCTGCTAGGCAGAGGATTAGGCTGTTGAGCCGTGGCGCCGGCTAAAGACATCAGATTTTAATCAGCTTGGGGTATCACCGTGCCCCTGGCCCTTCAGCACGGGTCTTCCTTTCTCAACTGAAGGCAGCTTAGTCATCATTCCTTGGTGTATTTTCATGAAAGACTTTGCTTAGACTTAGTGCCGCCATGATAACTAGGCCCCAGTAGCATGTAGGATAGAGTGTTACAAATCCAAAGTATGTCAATCGCTGAGCTTGTTTTGCAAACTGTTCATCATTTATTATCTCTGCAACTTTCAGCAGTTCTGAAATCTGTACAGAGTGCTCTTGGGTCTCAGTTCCTGAAACCTTGATGACACCACAATATAACTCCCTTAGTCCTGTCCTAGATCTATCTGCCTAGGAACAACCAGCCCTATTACCCCACCCTTGCTGTGTTGGGTTCAGATTGTATCTCCCAAGTTTCTCAATAAATGAGAAACTGGGGGAAGAAAACTGCTTAGAAGGCATAAAAGGAGCTGAATGTCTGAGGGCAGTGCCTACTTCCAATGGCTGTTTACTGCTCTTGAGACTGGATATCAGTACACACCTTGCGTTCTGCTTTCTTCATGTTTCTGAGTCCATATTTGGTGGGTAGGTAGTCTCACGTGGGCTTATTTCCCACCCCATTAATTTTTGTTCCCATTTCAGCTAGGTGAAATAAAAATGAATCCTGGAGATTGGGCAGAGGAGAGTAAATGGCCTAACTTGATTCTTGGTCCCTGAGTATAAAAGAGTGAAGTTGATTTGGGTTGGGATACCTCGTGGGCATTAAGTGGTAAGCAGTTTGACTTCCAAAAGGGCCACTGTTTCAGTTAGGGACCACACATGTCTTCCTTTTGTAAGTAATTTCAAAGTAATAGGTGTATTATGCTACAGAATATATAAAAGAAAATATTTAACCAACTCTAAAAATCTCTGGATTCTGTTAATTGTTCCTAGATTTTTTTTCACTGATATGTAAGTGACATCACTCAACACCCTGTTGGTTAAGATTTGGAACTGAACTTACTGAGATGGCGTAGAGACTTATTATAAGGAGTTGGGAATTATTCAAGAAAGTGTTTTTCAAATTAGGCTAATCATAATGCCTTTGAATGAAGAACTCAGAGAGCTAAATAATATTATCCCGTTAGAAGGAATACTCCCCATCTAGAAAATCTCCCCACAGGAGGAGTTGTACAGGGAGAGTAGTTAAAACTCCTGTTCCCACCTCTTGGTAGATTTATGACCATGTTATATGCCTTGGAAGATCAACTAGAATTCCATGCATTTGCCTGGAAGATAGCTTGTACAGCTAGGTCCAGGCTTCATTCCACTCTTACATAACCCCTCTTTAAGAGCATTATTAATAGCTTCAACTTTGATTGCTCTCTCCTTGAATAGCATATTTTACTTTTCTCATATCATTTATAGGAGTACTCCATAATGTAACTGACCTCTATCAGGATGATATATTGTCTTTCCCCATCTCATACAAAATTAAGATCCTGTAAGCTCAGACTTGATGCATTCACCCAATTTTTCATAGGTGCCAACTGTATGACAATTCCGTGATAGTTATTGAGGGAGCAAAAAAAATAAGACATTGTATCTGTTCTCAAATAGACTGTCTCACAAATCCAGGTTTCATTCATGGTTCTAGCTGCTCAAGTCTTTCACATCTTTTCTACTACAAAAACACCTCAGAAACATTTATCAAGTCTTTAAAGCCTGATTGAGATTTACTGTTTAGGAATGGAAACTTTTTAGTTGTGCTAAGTTTGGATGAGTTATCCCAAGATCATTGTAGGGACTATAATTCAGTACTCATTTTACAGACTTTTACAAATATAAATGAAGTAAATCTGCTGAAGTTGTTAGCATTGTGTGTAACAAGACTTCTGTAAATATTTTTGGCTTTGAGGCCATATGGCCTAAGTAACAACCATTCAGCTTTGATGCTATGACATACAAGTAGCCATAGAAAACATGTAAACAAATGGAAGTGTCTGTGTTCCAATAAGACTTGCATACACATATAGGTAACTGGCTGGATTTAAGGTGTGGGCTCAAGTTTTCTGATCTCTCCTCTACTCCATATTTATAGAAAATAAAATTAAAACTATGGCAAAAATTGAGTTATCTTGCATGCCATGTGCATGCTTGTATCATTAAAAGTAATAATTTGCACAATTTTCCTTGCCAGATGAGATACTAAGCTTACTTAAAGTAGGCTTGGATTTTTCTACCAAGTCCCATAAAGTGACCCTTAATTTTATCAAGAACTGGATGAAAAGTTTATGGTAATATCAATAACATCATTATTTGCCTCTAAGATGAAATGGACTTTTATTTGAAGACTTAAAGACTAAGAAAACTGGATTGTTCAAAATAGAGAGGAATGAAATTCATTTTTCATTGATCACTTTCTTCAGTGTGGGAGAATCCATAAACTTACTATTTTTTTTTCAAGCTAAAAAGAAATAAACATGTAGAAAATAACTAAGTTTTAGGGGCTATTCATTGGAAGTGTTGTGTTTATGACAGAATGATTGTATTTACATTGACAATAATCCTTTTGTTGTGGAAAACTTCTTTGTAAGGACACATAGTTTGTAGTTAAAATCACAATGAATATACTTTAGTATAGCTGGTATTTTAAGGGCAATACTTCTAGCATGAAAATTTGTTCCCCAATATGAGGGAATTTTGAAAAAATTCATGGTAAAATGTAATTGAACGATGTTTATTTTGAAGCAAAAAGTTTGAAATGCATGCATTTTTTTCATAATACATCTTTCAGGAACTTTTTGATGGATTTCCAAAATTTTCTTCAACTAAAAACTTGTCTTTAAATTCCATTTCCACAGACATTTTGAAGTACTCTTATATTTGGGCATAAAATTAATGGTCTTAATATTGACACACTTTGTTCAAACATTATTTTTCCTATGATATATAACAGTTTGCATTGAGAAATCAAGTACAGGATAGTATGTATGCAGTGCTGGTTTTTCAAAAGCAGACATTTGTGCATATGTGTGTACATGTATGTGTGTCCAGAAGGCTTAAGAAACTTGAAAGAGTGCTTTGCTTCTCAGAAGTGGAAAACAAAAAGACAGGCTGAGAGAGACACTTTTATCTGATTATTCTCATATAATTTAAAAATGTTACATATTGAGTGAATAATACATTCACAAATTATCTTGAAAATAATACATGCATGCCTCAATGTCCAAGACTCAACTCATCCCTTATGATTACAGTTTTTGGAGATTATACCCAGGCTTTTGCATCTACAAACAACCCAGATGATTCTGATTGGCCATCTTTGGGAAAGACTCACCTATACCACTCAGTGCTTATTTTCTTTTTTTAAAGAAATGTATCTTTTATCCCTCAAATAGAAGCATATAGTGAAATACACTATCTTGTTTTCCACATAATTCTCAACTCAGACAGAGTATCCAGTATATATTTGTTGATGAGAACAGTGCAGATGGATAATTCCCATTCCTGTAATGTGTTTCATTCCAGTATAAAATAATTTTTAGAAATACATTATAGCAGATAAAAGGCACTGCCTTCAATAAATGATGGGCCACATATCCACAATTATTAAATAGTAAAATGCTTTCACTAAAGGCCACTGGTATGATCAGTCTGTAAAGGGTGTGTAGTGAAGCCCAATGCCAAGATTGTAGGGCTTAAGGATGAATGAATCAGACTTTACTTCTAAATGAATAGAAGCAGCATAATAAAGGAACAAGTGTTCAAAGTTCTATAGGGTCCCTATTTTCATTCCAATGATCAATCGTGTATGTGTGTGTGTGTGTGTGTGTGTGTGTGAGAGAGAGAGAGAGAGAGAGAGAGAGAGAGAGATTCACATTGACAATCTAAAGATACCCTTTCTTCTGTTTTTGAACTGAACTGTAAGGGACATGGATGTCCAAAATCTGGAGCCAGGAGCTTTGTGGTCTACAATGGTCAAACTCTTTCTCTGAGCTTATAATTGCCTGGTACATATTTTGAACATCCACATTTTCAGAAGAGGAAATTTGAAGCTCCAAGAGTGAAGTGGTTTCCCAGATGCCACATATCATAGAAATAGAGGAATCAGTGAGAGCTGGGAATCCTCCTGCACTCGCTGCTTGTGTAAATCACTACCTCAGGGACACTGGCAGTGTAGAGATAGAAACACATCTCTGGCAGGTATTTCCAGGGACTGTCCCCAACTTTTGTGAAAGAATGGATACTGCAGAGAATGAGAGGGCCACAAGGAGGAGGAGTGAGGGAATAAAGAAAAGAGCATGGATTATTTTTAGAAGCAAGATGCATCCCCATGAAGCAAAGAAGATTTTTGTTGCCATAAAGAATGTGACAGTCAACTTCATTTGCGGCACATGCTTTTTGGAGGCACAGCCTAGAATGGTCCAGCTATACTATCATGAAATACATAAAAGAGTTGCCCACTGTGGTTTTAAAATTATCAAATATCACCAATAAACAAAATATGTACTGATTTGAGGATCACAGCATTCCAATATTCACTTTTTCAAGTGGATTACTTCCAACAGTTCTGTGCAGCCATCAAATGTCATTTTTCTTGAGCCTAATTTTTTTATTATTTATTTAGTAAATATAAATTTTCAAAGTACAGTTAATGGATTACAATGGCTTACCCCCCCCCCAATAATTTCCCTCTCACTCACATCCCTCCCATCTCCCACTCCCTCTCCCATTCCATTCACATCAAGATTCATTTTCAATTATCTTTATATACAGAAGATCAATTCAGTATATATTAAGTAAAGATTTCATCAGTTTGCACCCACACAGAAACACAAAGTGTAAAATACTGTTTCAGTACGAGTTATAGCATTACTTCACATTGGACAACACACTAAGGACAGATACCACATGAGAAGTAAGTACACAGTGACTCCTGTTGTTGACTTAACAATTTGACACTCTTGTTTATGGCATCAGTAATCTCCCTAGGCTCTAGTCATGAGTTGCCAAGGCTATGGAAGCCTTTTGAGTTTGCCAACTTCGATCTTATTCTGACAGGTTCATAGTCAAAGTGGAAGTCCTCTCCTCCCTTCAGAGAAAGGTACCTCCTTCTTGATGGCCCTGTTCTTTCTACTGGGATCTCACTCGCAGAGATCTTCCATTTAGGTCTTTTTTTTTTTTTTAATTTTCAAGGGTGTCTTGGCTTTCCATGCCTAAAATACTCTCATGGGCTCTTCAGCCAGATCCAAATGCCGTAAGGGCTGATTCTGAGGCCAGAGTGCTGTTTAGGACATCTGCCATTCTATGAGTCTACTGTGTATCCCGCTTCCCATGATGGATCGATCTCTCCCTTTTTGATTCTATCAGCCAGTATTAGCAGACACTAGACTTGTTTGTGTGATCCCTTTGACTGTTAGACCTATCAGTTTGATCAATTTCAGTTCACAGTTGATGAAATAGTGAGATGGCATTGGTACATGCCACCTTGATGGGATTGTATTGGGATCTCCTGACATGTTTCTAACTCCACCATTTGGGGCAAGTCCGTTAGAGCATGTCCCAAATTGTATATCTCCTCCCTCTCTTATTCCCACTCTTATATTTAACAGGGATCACTTCTCAGTTAAAATTTAAACCCCTAAGAATAATTGTGTGTTAATCACAGATTTCAACCAATAGTACTAGAACAAAACAAAGAGAAAATACTAAAATGGATAAAGTATTACATTGTACATCAACAGTCAGGACAAGAGCTGATCAAGTCACTGTTTCTCATAGTGTCCATTTCACTTCAACAAGTTACCCCTTTGGTGCTCAGTAAGTTGTCACTGATCAGGGAGAACATATGATATTTGTCCCTTTGGGACTGGCTTAATTCGCTCAGCATAATGTTTTCCAGATTCCTCCATCTTGTTGCAAATGACCGGATTTCGTTGTTTTTGACTGCTGTATTCTTATAGAGTACATGTCCCATAATTTCTTTATCCAGTCTACTGTTGATGGGCATTTGGGTTAGCCAGTTCTTAGCTATTGTGAATTGAGCTGCAATAAACAAGCAGACAGCTTGTTTGTTTGCCAATTTCATTTCCTTTGGGTAAATTCCAAGGAGTGGGATGGCTGGGTTGAATGGTAGGGTTATATTCAGGTTTCTGAGGAATCTCCAGACTGACTTCCATAGTGGCTAAACCAATTTGCCTTCCCAGCAACAGTGGGTTAGTGTCCCTTTTCCCCCACAACCTCTCCAGCATCTATTGTTGGTAGATTTCTGCATGTGAGCCATTCTAACTGGGGTGAGGTGAAACCTTGTTGTGGTTTTGATTTGCATTTCCCTGATTGCTAGTGATCTTGAACATTTTTTTCATGTGCCTGTTGGCCATTTGGATTTCCTCTTTTGAAAAATATCTATTGAGGTCCTTGGCCCATCTCTTAAGTGGGTTGTTTGTTTTGCTGTGGTGGAGTTTCTTGATGTCTTTGTAGATTCTGGTTATCAACCCTTTATCTGTTGCATAGTTTGTGAATATTTTTTCCCATTCTTTCGGTTGCCTCTTCACTTTCCTGACTGTTTCTTTTGAAGTACAGAAACTTCTCAATGTGATGCAATCCCAAATGTTAATTTTGGCTTTGACTGCCTGTGCTTCTGGGGTCTTTTCCAAGAAGTCTTTGCCAGTACCTATATCTTGCAGAGTTTCTCCAATGCTCTCTAATAATTTGATGGTGTCAGGTCGTAGATTTAAGTGTTTAATCCATGTTGAGTGAATTTTTATGTAAGGTGAAAGGTAGGGGTCTTGCTTCATGGTTCTGCACGTGGAAATCCAATATTCCCAGCACCATTTATTGAATAGACTGTCCTTACTCTAGGGATTGGTTTTGGATCCTTGATCAAATATAAGTTGGCTGTAGATGTTTGGATTGATTTCTGGTGTTTCTATTCTGTTCCACTGGTCTATCCATCTGTTTCTGTACCAGTACCATGCTGTTTTGATAACAACTGCCCTGTAGTATGTCCTGAAATCTGGTATTGTGATGCCTCCGACTTTGTTTTTGTTGTACAAGATTGCTTTAGCTTTTCGAGGTCTCATGTGTCTCCATATGAATTTCCAGCATCATTTTTTCCAGGTCTGAGAAGAAGGTCTTTGGTATCTTGATTGGTATTGCATTGAATGTATAAAATGCTTTTGGGAGAATGGACATTTTGATGATATTGATTCTTCCAATCCATGAGCATGGAAGATTTTTCCATTTCTTGGTATCCTCTTCTATTTCTTTCTTTAAGGTTTTGTAATTTTCATCGTAGAGATCCTTAACGTCCTGGTTAAGTTTATTCCAAGGTATTTGATTGTTTTTTTGGCTATTGTGAATGGGATTGATCTTAGAAGTTCTTCCTCAGCCATGGCATTGTCTGTGTATACAAAGGCTGTTGATTTTTGTGCATTGATTTTATATCCTGCTACTTTGCCAAAATCTTCTATGAGTTCCAATAGTCTCTTAGTAGAGTTCTTTGGGTCCCCTAAATAAAGAATCATGTCATCTGCAAAGAGGGATAATTTGACTTCTTCCTTCCAAATTCACATCCTTTTAATTTCTTTTTCTTGTCTGATGGCTCTGGCTAAAACTTCCAGAACTATATTGAATAGCAGTGGTGAGAGTGGACATCCCTGTCTGGTACCAGATCTTAGTGGAAATGCTTCCAACTTTTCCCCATTCAGTAGGATGTTGGTTGTGGGTTTTTCATAGATCGCTTTGATTGTATTGAGGAATGTTCCTTCCATACCCAGTTTGCTTAGAGTTTTCATCATGAAATGGTGTTGTATTTTATCAAATGCTTTCTCTGTATCTATTGAGATAATCATATGGTTTTTCTTCTGCAGTCTGTTAATGTGGTGTATCACATTGATTGTTTTGTGCACATTGAACCATCCCTGCATGCCAGGGATAAATTCCACTTGGTCTGGGTGGATGATCTTTCTGATGTGTTGTTTCATTCTATTGGCCAGAATTTTATTGAGGATTTTTGCATCTATGTTCATCAGGGATATTGGTCTATAATTTTCTTTCAGTGCTGCATATTTCTCTGGCTTAGGGATTAAGGTGATGCTGGCTTCATAGAAAGAATTTGGGAGGATTCCCTCTTTTTTGATTGTTCTGAATAGTTTGAGACGAATTGGAGTGAGTTCTTCTTTAAATGTCTTGTAGAATTCAGCAATGAATCCATCAGGTCCTGGGTTTTTCTTTGTTGGGAGGGCCTTTATTACTGTTTCAATTTCTGTCTCAGTTATGGGTCTGTTTAGGTTTTCAATGTCTTCCTGGTTCAATTTAGGCAGGTTGCATGTGTCCAGGAATCTATCCATTTCTGATAGGTTTCCCTGTTTGCTGGCATACAAGTCCTTGTAGTAATTTCTGATGATTCTTTTTATTTCTGTGGTGTCTGTTGTTATGTTTCCTTTTTCATCTCTGATTTTGTTGATTTGGGTCTTTTTTTTCTTTTTTTTTTAGTTAGTTGGGCCAATGGGGTGTCAATTTTGTTTATTTTTTTCAAAAAACCAGCTCCTCGTTTGGCTGATTTTTTGTAATGCTTTTTTGGATTCAATTCTGTTGATTTGTTTTCTGATTTTAATTATTTCTCGTCTCCTACTAGATGTGGTTCTGGTTTGCTGCAGATTTTCTAGATCCTTGAGATTCATTGAAAGCTCATTTATTTGGTGCCTTTCCAATTTCTTGATGTAGGCACCTATTGATAGAAACTTTCTTCTTAACACTGCTTTTGCTGTATCCCATAAGTTTTGGTATGTTGTGTTGTTATCCTCATTTACTTCCAGAAAATTTTTGATTTCTCTTTTAATTTCTTCTATGACCCATTGTTCAATCAGGAGTATGTTGTTCAGTCTCCATGTGTTTGCATATGCTCTACGGATTCCTGAGTTGCTAATTTCCAACTTCATTCCTTTATGGTCTGAGAAGCTGCATGGTATGATTCTAATTCTTTTGAATTTGCTGAGACTTGCTTTATGGTGTAGTATGTGGTCAATCCTAGAGAAGGTTCCATGTACTGCTGAGAAGAATGTAAATGCTTTATATGTAGGATGAAAAGTTCTGTATATATCTGTTAGATCCATTTGGGCTATAGTGTCGTTTAAATCTACTGTCTCCTTGTTGATCTTCTGTCCTGTTGATCTGTCTATTTCTGAAAGTGGAGTATTGAAGTCTCCCAGTACTATTGTATGGGGTCTAAGTCTCCCTTTAAGTCACTTAACAAATCTTTTCAATAAACTGGTGCCCTGTAATTAGGTGCATATACACTGATAATTGTTATATCTTCCTGTTGAATTGATTCCTTAATCATTATATAGTGTCCCTCTTTGTCTGTCTTAACAGTTTTTGTGTTAAAGTTTATGTTGTCCGATATTAAGATGGCTATGCCCACTCTTTTTTTCATTTCTGTTGGCATGGTATATCCTTTTCCAGCATTTCACTTTCAGTCTGTATGGATCTTTGTTGGAAAGATGTGTTTCTGGTAAGCAGCAAATAGATGGGTTTTGTTCCTTAACCCAATCAGCCAATCTGTGTCTTTTAACTGGACAGTTCAGGCCATTCACGTTCAATGTGACTATTGATAAGTGGTAACTTTGCCCTGCCATTTGCCAAAGATATTTTCTAATATATGCTTTGAATTCCCTGTGATCCTTTGCTGTGAGCTTTCCTTCCTTTACCTTCTTTCATATTGATGACCATGTTTCTGTGTTTCTGTGTGCAACACATCTTTAAGCATCTTTTGCAGGGCTTGACAAGTGTCGACAAATTCTTTCAATTTCTGTTTGCTATGAAAGGTCTTTATTTCAGCTTCATTCACAAATGAGAACATTTCAGGATATAATATTCTGGGCTGGCAGTTTTTCTCTCTTAGTAACTGGGCTATGTCTCGCCATTCCCTTCTAGCCTGTAGGGTTTCTGATGAGAAGTCTGCTGTGAGTCTAATTGGAGATCCTCTGAGAGTAATCTGATGTTTCTCTCTTGCACATTTTAGGATCTTTCTGTTTCACTGTGGTGAGTTTAATTACAATGTGTCGTGGCGAGGATCTCTTTTGGTCATGTTTACTAGGGGTTCTATGAGCTTCCTGTACTATGCTGTCTCTGTCCTTCACCAAACCTGGGGAATTTTCTGCTAATATCTCACTAAAAAAACATTCTAATCCTTTCTCCCTCTCATGTCTTCAGGAACTCCTAGAACCCAAATGTTGGTTTTTTTAATAGTATCCTGTAGATTCCCTACAATATTTTTTAGATTTCTGATTTCCTCTTCTTTTCTTTGGTTTGACTGTATCCTTTCCTGTTCTCTGTCTTCTAAGTCCAATATTCTCTCTTCTGCTTCACCCATTCTGTTTTTAAGGCTCTCTAATGTGTTTGTCATTTGATCTATTGAATTCTTCATTTCATTATGATTTCTTGTCACTATCACAGTTTGATGTTCTACTAGTTGTTTCATTTCATTTTGATTCCTCCTTAATATTTCATTTTCGCAAGAAAGATTTTCTATCTTGTCCATTAAGGATTTCTGTAGTTCAAGAATTTGTTTTTGAGAACTTCTTAATGTTCTTATCAATTTTTTGAGATGCGCTTCTTGCATTTCTTCTATCTCATCATCTTCATAATCTTAAATTGTGGTGTCTTTTTCATTTGGGGGTGTCATAGTGTCTTCCTTGTTCTTATTACCTCAGTTTTTGCATTTGTTGTTTGGCATATTGGAGATATTCTTTGATTTCTTCACTGTGGTATTTTTTCTTGTTATACTATGACTCTAGATTAAGTGGACTGTCTGTTTTTGATGGAGCCTTAAAGGCTTGAGATGGGTGTGGCCTGAGAGCTCTGTTTGGTTCCTCGGGGTTAAGAGTGTACCAAAGGTGACACTCTCAGGTTTAGGCATGGTAAATCTCTCTCTCTTTCTACTTTTATTAAACTGTCTCTCCCTGGACTATCAGTGTTCCCTTTCTATTCCGCCATCTTGCCCTTGATCCTAAATTTTTTTCTTCATTATTGCTTTTGGTTCATCTACTGAGGTGACCATTTTTCTAAGGTTCTGTTTGAAAATGTTTTAGTTTGCCTTTATTTATTTGGTTGGATATTGTTGTAGTATACAGGATTATAATATGATATTTATTTTATTTCAAGACTTAAAAATGCCATTAGTTAATGTTTAGATTTTGTAGTATCTCACAGTAGACTCATAGAATGGCAGATGTCCTAAACAGCACTCTGGCCTCAGAATCAGCCCTTACGGCATTTGGATCTGGCTGAAGAGCCCATGAGAGTATTTTAGGCATGGAAAGCCAAGACACCCTGGAAAAAAAAACAAAACAAAGAAGACCTAAATGGAAGATCTCTGCGAGTGAGATCCCAGTGGAAAGAACGGGGCCATCAAAGAAGGAGGTACCTTTCTCTGAAGGGAGGAGAGGACTTCCACTTTGACTATGAACCTGTCAGAATAAGATCGAAGTTGGCAAACTCAAAAGGCTTCCATAGCCTTGGCAACTCATGACTAGAGCCTAGGGAGATTACTGATGCCATTAACAAGAGTGTCAAATTGTTAAGTCAACAACAGGAGTCACTGTGTACTTACTTCTCATGTGGTATCTGTCCTTAGTGTGTTGTCCAATGTGAAGTAATGCTATAACTCGTACTGAAACAGTATTTTACACTTTGTGTTTCTGTGTGGGTGCAAACCGATGAAATCTTTACTTAATATATGCTGAATTGATCTTCTGTATATAAAGATAATTGAAAATGAATCTTGATGTGAATGGAATGGGAGAGGGAGTGGGAGATGGGAGGGGTGTGAGTGGGAGGAAAATTATGGGGGGTAAGCCATTGTAATCCATTAACTGTACTTTGAAAATTTATATTTACTAAATAAAAAATTAAAAAATGAAAAAAAAGATTTTGTAGTATCCATTTAAAAATATTAATCAATCTTCCTCCTTTGTGGGAAACATGTCTCTCTTAACCTTTGCTCATATAAATTTTTTTTTAAATAAATGTCTTGGTCTTTAAACATTTAAAAATATGTCTGCATGTTTAAATAAAATGTTTTAATTTTTTTACATTATCTGGTTCAGAGTTTCCTAAGGTTTTATATCAGCAAGATAGTGTCTTCCATCAGTTGGAAAGTGAACCAACAGATGGAAGACCTCTTTCTCTGTCTCTACTTCTCTCCGTAATTCTACCTTTCAAATAAAATAAGTCTTAAAAAAATAATTCCTACTTTTAGGAGCATTTTTATGGATTGAGTAGATATTTCTTTGCACATTGTCATGATATTTGAGAATAAACACAGTTTTACTTAATTATCTTTATGTCTTATATTGTTTTACTTGTCTTATTACACTAAGACCTTCTGTTTAATGTCGAATCGAAGTGGTAAGGGGAGACTTTCCTTTTTGCAGTATTTCAGGTTAAAGGCTTACTCTTTAACCGATGAAAATACTGCAGCTGTAGGTTTTCCACAGTTGAATATTATGAGTTCGCAAAGTTGCCTTTCTGACTCTCAAAATGCTGAGAATGATTATCATGCAGTGGTGTTGATCTTTGTTAAATGTTTATTTTGTATTTATTGACATAATCCTTTGCGTTTTCTTTCTCTGTTGCCAATATGATAGATTGCATCAATTTTCACATAATAAATAAATTTTCCATTCTTGAGATAAATATCTCTTAATTGTGATATTTTATGAAATATACAATATATGTAATATATGAATATTTTTGTATTTGTTTTCCTATTTTTACTATTATTTTAAACTATTCCTACTAATAATATTGATGATTACTCCATATTCTGCTTATGAACTACATGATAGTCACTGTTCTTTCCTCAGATCCAGGTCTCCCATGTGGGTGCAGCGTTTGGGCCATCTTCTGCTGCTTCCCCAGGCCACTAGCTGGGAGCTGGCAAGGAAGTGGAGCAGCCAGGACTCAAACGTGTGCCCATATGGGATGCCAGCATAGCAGGCTGCAGCTTTGCCCAGTACACCACAATTCTGGCCCCCATTCCAGTCTTTTTACCTAATGCACCAGTGCCTCTGGAACTAAAAGGAATGTAGCGAAGAGTTCTTGGAAGAGTTGCATGAAGCATTGCCTATATTATTAGGTGAAATCCCTACCATCTTCTGACAGAGGCATTTCTACCACCGATCTTACAGTTTAAAAAGTGAGTCTCAGAAAGAGCAAGTGAAATACACAAGACTGTATACCTTAAAATGTTGGAGTTGAGACTTGAAAAGAAAGCATTTCATCTCTTTATGTTTAGGCTACCAAGGAGGGAAATATTTAGTGTCTCAGAACTAAGGACAGAGACACCAGCAAATAAAGTCCTTAAGTGTGGGTCCCACTGGCTTTTCTTGTCCAGGATATATGAATTCTAAATTCCTTCCCATGGTTGATGCATACCAATATGTAAATAAAACTGTCCAAGGGGCTCTGAAAATGCCCTACGTGCTTTACAGGATCACTGTGAGAGTCAAAGGAGATAATTAATATAGAATACTTTTATAAGGGATAGAGCCACATAGATACAATTCCCGTGGTGGGGATATTTTGTCATTCCTGCATTTTTTAGGTGAGAGTTGAATGAGCAAGGTTATTGCATATTCTTGTATAGAACTGAGAAAGTTTTATGAGAAGTAGGAGGTGCTGGTGTGAGATTCACTGAGAATTATGATGGCAAGCACCTATTCTGTCATCAGCCATCCATTGAAGAGGTTTAGGTGAACAGGCACCACTGTCGTACTATGCTGTACTCCTCAAGGCGTTCCAGCATCAAGAATGAGACAAAGGCATGGAGACTAATTGTTTTGGGATAGTTAATTGGATATCAGTCCAGGGAAGGCTATAAAGAGTCATTTTAAATCTTAAACAAGAGCTCTACTAAATAATGTGTCACTTAGTTTGCTAAGGTATTTTTATTCGTTTATTCCCCTAGCTCCTGAAACAGTTCTATATAATAGGGTACTGTTGCTATCATTCCATTTTGTACAGAAAAGGAAGCTAAAACTTAAAAGAATGAGGAGAATTGCCTAGAGCCTCATTGTTATTGTGAGACAGACTCCAAATTAGGTTTACTTGATGCTAATATCCATAGGCTTCACCATTAAAGGGCATTTACTCAAAACAAATAGTCAACGAAATTAGGCAAACTCATATTGGATGTTTACTATGTGGCAGATACTCTTTTATTAAAAAGAGTTGATTAAGTGCTCAAAATAATTATAATATAGATAAATATAACTAGAGAGAAATAAATATGTTAGAAATAACTTAATCAAGAGATGGATGTTTCTTGCATTGATTAGAATGCCACTTGTACACCTACACCCCAAGTTGGACTACCTGGATTTGGGCACTAGCTCTGCTCTTGTTTCTGGATTCCTGCTAATGGGTGCAGTGAGAGGCAGCAGATTATGGCGCAATTACTTTGGTTACTGACACATATGTGGGAGACTGGATTCAGTTCTGGGTTCTTGGCTTCATTCTGACCCAGCTCTAGCTGTTGTGGGCATTTGGATGAACGAAACAGCACATGTAATATCTTACCCTGTTTCTTTGCCTTTCAAATAAAATGAAAATAAGTGAATAAATTTTTTAACAAGAAGAAATAACTTAAACCAGAATCACTTTATCAGTCAAATTTCAGCCAGAGAAGAAAAGTCACTGCTTACTTGATTGATATATTCATTGAATGCTTGATATGTGTGTGTGTGTGTGTGTGTGTGTGTGTGTTATGAAATTGTGGCACATGGCTAAGTAAATAAAATCCATAAAGTAATCCATCAGGAATGGCTGGCTAGAGTGCTTACAGCTAGGTTGTCCACAGGTGGAATTGATTCTTCCATAAGGGTTCTAACTTGGCTCTTGATATCATTCAACTGATTGAGGTAGGCTCCCCAGATTATCTAAGATAAAATTGCTTACTTACCATCTGCCATGGACTTTAATCACATCTACAAAATACCTTAGCAGCAACACCTAGAATAGTGTTTGATTGGACAAGTTGGGGCTGTACAAGTCATACATAAAACTGACCATCACAGCACAGAGGGTGAGGTAGATAAGAAAAAGAGTTTGGTGGTAGAATTTGCTGATAAAATGATTCTTTTTAAAAAGCAAAGAGTAGTTGCAATAAAAGTGGATGGACTATAGGAGTTCTAGGTTGGCAAAGGAAACACATGCTCTTAAGATTACTAGATTGTAAATTTTGGCTTTAGCATTTACATCTGCTTAACCAATACACAGTAGTGATTATGAACCCAGACAGCATTTCTTTGTGGAAAAGCAAGTGAAGTTGAAAAGAACTGTCATGCAGCCCAAAGGCTTCAAGGAATATGTGACTTAGTGCCTGACCTTGAAGAATTTAGAGAAGCAGAGAAGCTTGAGTGGCATTTCAGAGAGATACCCATTGATAACCCTGCTGGGCTGTGGCTTCATATCTATGACTGATGCAAAGTCTGCTGTCTGTGGACTCTGATTCCCTCTTTCATAACTTCCTACTGATATGCTTGCACTACCAGGTTCAATCATGATGCAACTATGACTGCTACTGCTACTGCTGTTATCAAACCGAAAGCTGTCATGTGTTTTCCATTGGGTGCTAGGTCTGCTGCTTGTATTCCAGATGCTTGCATATATCTTTACAATCAGCAGGTGAAAAAGGTCCTGTTTCCATTTTAAAAGTGTGAACTTTGAGGCACAGAGTGATTAAGGAATGTGACTATGTGTATGTATATATGACTGTTTTTATTATTTCATCATAAATCAATAGATTTTTCTCATTTGTCTTTCCATCACAGCCATACCTCTACTAGTAAAACATGAACTTTATCAAATCAAATAGAGAGAAAGCTTTGTGTGGCTTAACTCTTTCTTAGTTTTTGTTATGGGTGTCAACACCCATGGGTTAAAACTTCCAGGTCTACCTGGAAATAGTAGGGTTGTGGTTTAGACATATTACCTGATGGTTCTGAGTCTCACCACCTAATATGGTTCAAAGGGAATAGCAACACCTTATCTATCTTCCAAATCAAAAGAACCAGTGGATCACAATCATGGTACCACCACCACTGTTACTTTCCCCAAGACTCCACTAGCAATAGCAACAACACAGGAGTCACTGAGCCTTGCTATGAGCCACGAGCGTTTAAGGTGCTTGATATAACATCATAACCTCCACAGTAAGCCTCAAAGCACAGGGAAATTAAAGAAATTCCTCAAGTGCGCTCAGGTTGTATGTCCCAAAAAGGGATTTCAATGCTGTCAGTTCTACTTCCTGCCTCGTCTCTCTAACCCGTGGAAGATCCCTGAGAAGAAGAAATTTTCCTGTAGGAGAACATCATGTACTAACACACAAATGATTTTTCTTTGTGCTTTTGCATTGCTGTTTAAAGGAGAATTCAGCTGCAGGTTCACAGAAGAAAAACACATTCATTTTGCACAGTTTGGGTGTCTGTATGTTAACCTTTGGCCTCAAGTAGATAAAATGGCTGCTTGATCTTACAGCTAACAATTTGTACTGGTGATTCAGGGGGAACACAATAATATTTCTCAAGAAGATGAAAATTGGAACTTGCAAAAATTTATTGAGGGTGTTCTTCAAAGACACCAGGGTCCTTTTCTGTTATGTGTTTTTCACAGTGCCTGGCAAAAGACGGGCAGTTTATCTCTAATGCTCTCATTTTGAGAAGTGCACTCTGATTTGTGAGATAGCAGATATGACTTTCAGTCTTTTTATCCAAGTATATTACACTGACATCCATGACTGTCAAATGCACGGGTGAAATATATATGTATATATTAGAACAAAATCAAAGTTTCCTGAAAATGGAAATGGATCTATTTTAGGATTCTCTAGTGAAGGCAGTCACCTTATCAGGATGCAGAGAAAGAGATGGAGTAGGAAAAGTAGAAGTGAAACTTTTTTAAGATTCTACCAAGTTTGACTAGGGTCTTTATTTCCCAAAAATAGTCATTGTTAGCAGCGGGGATATATTCAGCTCTAACCAGGTAATTTCTTCCAATCAGTTTCTTCAGTTTAAACTGTAGGATGGATTGCTTGGTAAAATGTCTCTGATCAATAAAAATGTTCACGAGCCGGCACCGTGGCTCAATAGGCTAATCCTCCACCTTGCGGCGCCGGCACACCGGGTTCTAGTCCCGGTTGGGGCGCCGGATTCTGTCCCGGTTGCCCCTCTTCCAGGCCAGCTCTCTGCTATGGCCAGGGAGTGCAGTGGAGGATGGCCCAGGTGCTTGGGTCCTGCACCCCATGGGAGACCAGGAAAAGCACCTGGCTCCTGGCTCCTGCCAGGATCAGCGCGGTGCGCCGGCTGCAGCGGCGGCCATTGGAGGGTGAACCAACGGCAAAAGGAAGACCTTTCTCTCTCTCTCTCTCTCTCTCACTGTCCACTCTGCCTGTCAAAAAAAAAAAATAATAAAATAAAATAAAATAAAATAAAAATGTTCATATGCTTTGCTCTAGTTCTTTTCTGGATTTGATCCAATTGACATGTATACATGTGTATTTGAGAAATTGTAGCATGATTATAATAGAAAAATGTAAAGCATTCCATATATTATTTATCAAAAGGGATATAACAATATAGCTTTAACATAACTCTAACAAAAATGCACAGAATTTCAATAAAAAAGACTAATAACAAATATGTTTTCAAAAGTATAATATGCTTACTTCAATAAAAATTGGTAAAGTTATTCAGGCTATAGATGATTTGAATAACACAGTAAAAACTGTTATAAAGCACATATAAAATACTGCACTTAGTGCTGGCGAACACACAATGTTTGAGTACAAATGAAATCTGAAAAAATGGAATGATATAACAGAGCATAAAAGAGAACTAAATAAATATGGAAGAACCAGAGTTAATCAAATACAATATAATAAAATTAGAAATCAATTAAAAATGGAAACTGACACATTCAACAGAGGCTTAGTATCTGGAATATTTAAAGAACTCATGAATTTGAAAAATGATCTGGTACATAAATAGACAAAGAATATGAATGTGCAATTACCATAAAGGAACCATAAATCTCAACAGTTAGTTTGGAGAAATGTTTGACCACACGAATAATAAGGAAAATTAAAATGATAGTAAGACACCATTTCACAGATTAAGAAACATTAGTAAGTCTAATAAGGCCAATTGCTTGCAAAGATGTGTGTGGGGAAGATGGACACATTCTTTGTTGGTGAAATGTTAGTTGGTACAATAAGTGGAGGATGAGCCTTTAGTGATACTATGTGAAGTTTTCACCTAGAGAATGGCTTGTGTATCACAAGTTCTAGGTAGAAGAATTCTTACCACAGTATTATTAATGATAGTGCAAATATGGAAGCAACTGGGCTGTCTCACAGAGAGGAGTGTTCTATTCATGCAATTGAGGATCATATAGCATTAAAACATGAATGTAATATTTATGGTCATTGCAAAAGTCAAAAAATATAATGCTGTTTGAAAAAAGAGGTTATAAAAAATAAGCAGAGTATGATATCATACATGTCAAGTTTAAAAAAGATTTTCTTATTAAATAAGAAGCTATTTTTTGAAAAATTATTTGAGAGGTGGGGAGAGAGAACATTACCATTTCACTGACTCACTCCCAAGATGCTTGCAATGCAGGACTGGGTAGGGCCAGGGCTGCGTGCTGGGAATTCAATCCAGGTCTCCTGTGTGGGTGGCAGGAACCCTATAACTTGAGCGTTCACTGCTGCCTCCTCCCAGGGTCTGCATTAGCAGGAAGCTAGAGTCACAAATGAGCCAGAAACTGAACCACGTACTCTGCTGTGGGACATGGGTGTCATAACTGGTAGGCTAAATGCCTGCTCCAGAAGTCGTTCTTAAAAAAGAATATATTTAGTAAGAGTTAGAGAAAAAGTACATAGTAATGATACATATCAAGTTGAGGAGAGTCGTGGTATCTGGAAGAACACGAGGAACAATGGATGAGGGTACGTGTTTCTGTATTTGTAAACTTTCCCTTCTACCACCTCCCTCTCTTCCTCTGTTTCATGCTTCCTTTCCTCCTTCCCACATGAATTCTTAAACAGATGTGGCACATCTGTGGTTGATGCAGAGGTCTTATGTCATTTCCTATATTTTCTTTTTTTATTAGTTCATAATTAAAGGTAAGAAAAATTTAAATGCATCATTTGACTGTAAGGCTCTTTTCTGTTCACACTTTTCTGGCCCTAACGTGGGCTCTTAAGAAACCCATGTTCTGAGGCCGGCACCGTGGCTCACTTGGTTAATCCTCGGCCTGTGGCGCCGGCATCCCATATGGGCTCCAGGTTCTAGTCCAGGTTGCTCCTCTTCCACACCAGCTCTCTGCTGTGACCTGGGAGGGCAGTGGAAGATGGCCCAAGTGCTTGGGCCCCTGCACCCACATGGGAGACCAGGAGGAGGCACCTGGCTTCTGGCTTCGGATCGGTGTAGCTCCATCCGTGGTGGCCATTTGGGGAGTGAACCAATGGAAGGAAGAACTTTCTCTCTGTCTCTCTCTCTTGCTGTCTAACTCTATCTGTCATATAAAAAAAAAAAGAATCCTATGTTCTATCACTGTTGAGCATCCAAATGAGACTCCTGGCTTCCCACGCAATCCAGCCAACATATTGCTTCCAAATTTTCCTGCAAGTACTATGAAGTAGGTAGAGCGAATAGTAGGACTTCAGCCTCTGAGTTTCCAGTACAGTGGTCATTTTGTTAATTCACCTTAAGTCATTTCATGTCTGTCCTGCTTTGAAAAAAAGTTCATTATTGCCCATAGTATACAAACATGAGTAGCAGGGAAAATATATTTTACCTGTTAGGCTAAATCAGATAAATTAGTAAGAATTGTCTTGCTCTGAGTTTCTGGAGTTCATTGGGACTTAGCTGGAGTCCTGTTGCTGATGTCTCATGTTGGACACTGCAGACAGTCATAGCCATAGGGAAGGTACTTATTTAATGATGACTCTTAGCTTCTTAAGTGTAAGATACATCTATGTTTCCTGTCCCATGCACACTTGCTTAGAACCATGCACATGACAAGCATGATGTTTTGTCTCGTGCCCTGTTTCAAACCTTGGACTGCGACGTTTGTGGCTGTTAGCCCGCTGAAGATCTTGCGGCCTCTTGATGATGTGATGGTGGTGGTGGTGGGGGTGTCCTATGTAACAGTTCAGTGGACTCTTTCACTGATTCCACTGCAACTTCTTCAAATCCAAGAGGACCGTTCTCTCCCAAAGAAATGCTGACGCAAGCCAACTCGGCATGAGATTTCACAGGCGACTGCTTGTGTGTCTCCATTGTTTGACACAGACCAGCAGGAGTCTGCCACACATAAAGAAACCAACCCATTTCACTTGCATTTATCTACCAAGTGCAATTCATCCTTTCCCCTTAATGTCCCGGTGTTACTAACCTAACACAATCAATTACAGCTTTAGCTTTCAGATCGTCTTTATGTTAAGGGTTGTATAGGGAGAGGCTCTCAAAGTCCCAGCAGTCAGAAAACATTCCCTACCCATTCTTGTGTCTGGGAGATAAAACTCAAGGTAGGGGATGAAGAGGTTGGCTCCAAAGAGAAGAGGGCCTCTTGCAATTCTCTTGCTGCCGTCAAGAGGATTTTTTCCTTCCTAAATCCTCCGTGTAAATCTTGGGTGTGAATTTTTGCTCTGTGGTCATATCCAACCACACGCTGCCCTATATTTACATCCTTGCTGCTGAATGCAGATGGACGTTGACCTGCTGTAGCCCAGTGAATAGGATTGAAAACCCATACATGTGAGAAGTAAGAGAGGATGAGAGTGTTCTCTTCCATTCTGCAAATATGACGAGACAGAGGAAAAATGATACATTTTTCATTTTCACAATGAAAGCTAGCTAATAAACCACAAGGAAAATCCAAATTATAGTTTTTCCTTACATTCAGAACATTCCCTCTTTCAAAGTAGCTCAAGAACTTTTTTTAAGACTTATTTTTTACTTATTTGAAAGGCAAAATTAGAGAGAGATGTTCTCTAAGGACTCCACACTGTGCTATCCTTAGAAGGCTAGCTCAGAGAAATAGCCTCAGTACTTGCAGTCAAAATGGAAGACCTTCAATATTCACAACTCAAAGACCTAGATTTGAGGCCCTGTGTAGGCCATTTATCATTTGAATACGAGTAAATTAATTTATCTTCCTGGGTCTCCTTTTCTTTATCTGTAAAATGAGTGGTTGGCCCCTTTCCAGGTGTATTTATGACATGACAGTGCAGGAGTAGCTGTGTCCCGTCGCTGTGCACACCTTTTCCTTATCCCAATCCCTCTATTATTATGGAAACTACTCCTCTTGGCTTATCAACATCACTTCCTTATTTGCCCTTCTTCTAGAATCAGTTGCTTTCTTTTTTTGAGGTGGTTTTTTTTTTTTTTTTGCCGATTGTAAAGGCAGAAATTCTCATAGCACTGATTTCATTTAAGCACTTGCTTGTGTTGCTGCTGATTAGTATTTGAAACTCAAGTCTGACTCAGGGGGAATGCTCATATATCTCTTGCCTGGACAAACTCTGGCAGTGTAGAGCTATCTTCCTAATACACTGCTCCTTCATAAGCAGACCCAAGAATCCCCACCTTTCCAAATCTAAAACCAGAGCTCCACACGTTAAATTCTAGAAACAGTCTCCCGAGGCCTGTCAGTTTCAAGTTTGAGAGACTGACCCTAAAGGATATCACTGTGATTGGAATGCAATTTGTTTGTCTCCCAAGTGTTCATGTATTGAAATTTAATCCTTATTGCAAGGTTTTTAGGAGAGTGGAAACTTAATCAGACCATAATATGTAGAGGTGACATTTTTGGGGAATGATTAGGATTTAGATATGTCATTAGGGTGGAGCCAAGAGAGACTGGATGAGACTCACAGTTCATGTGTGTGCTCCTTGTCTCTTCCCATGTAGTCTCCTGTGCCTCCCTGGGACCCTGACAGCAAGAATAACATCACCAGACACGGCTCTTTCACCTTGCACCTTGCAGAACAGTGAGCCAAAGTAAACTTCTTTTCCTAATACTTTTCCCATTTTGGCAACAGAAAATAGATGAAGTGTGCATGTGTGTGTGTGATAGAGAGAGACAGGGAGAGAGAGAAAGGGGGGAGAGAGAGAACTCTAGAGAGGGAGAGGCATGTCAACTAATAGGGAAATGAGTAATCCCATATATGGTGATGAGTGCTAAATTAGTATGTGCATAAAGCTATCGCAAGAACACATGGGAGAAGTACCAGACCTGCCTAGGTTGTGTCATGGATGATATTTTGGAATAGATGACATAGACACTGTGTCTGAAGTTGATTTGGATATAGCCAAGAAAACAGAAGGTGAGAGGGCTCCTGGCACATAGAGTAACACATGCAGAGACCCCAAGATATTAGAAGAATTTATTAACTTAGACCTGCAGATTCCATGCAATTAGAAAGTATGGTAAAAAAAAAAAAAGCAGCAAGATGTAAGAGAGACTAGCAAGGCTATTTCTTGATGGACCTTTAAAATAACATTAAGAAAGTGAATTCTACAGATAGGGAAATGGAATATTATACTAGATTTGGGAGACATAAAGATCACTGAGGCGGAAGTTCGTAAGTGTGAAACACTCAGAGTCTAGTGGTTAACTTTATTTGCTTATGTGCTTAATTTTTAAAATATATTTTCTTACTTAGCTATTATGATTAAACTACAATAAGGATATTATTTACCTACCCAAATTAGTAATCTGGGGTTACAGATGTTAAGGGGTTTTCCCAAGATCACCCAATAATTATGATAGAAATAGAATTTGAAGCTGTATTTTTAAATTTAAATCTCCCTTTTTTATTATATTGCAGATTTGTAGCTAACTAAAAATCTCTAGTATATTTTACTTTTTAACTGACAAATGTTTACACACAAAGTCCAAAAGAGGTAGAATACTGATATTAAAGAGATGTGAGATAGGTATTTTATCAACTAATACATTTTATTCACTTCCTTTCTTTCCACATTCTAATTATTCAACAAGTTTATCCTATGCTTCCAGTAGAACTTTCCCCAAAAGGAAGTCGATGAAGTTTGCTATTTCATTTTTTTTCACCCTCACTACCTGACATCTACTTTAAATCATATCTACCATTTAATCTGGAGAAATGCAACATCATTGCAGATCTATCTGTCTCTATCTATCTATCTACCTACCTACCTACCTACCTGCCTCCCTACCTATGACCTATCAATACATCTATCTGTATCTATCTACCTATCTTCCTATTAATCATCTATATTTCTGTGTAATGTCATAGAAGATATGTAGCTGTAACTTTCTATCTATCGATGGATAGATAAAGACCATTTATTAAGCCCTCACTTCATGATCAATAAGCCCATTTTTCATATTTCTTACAGACTTTAATAAATTCTTATTACTGCTCTCCAGAAAAGGAAAAGAAACAAAATTAAATCAAAAGGCTAATACCACCTAAAATGATAAATTTAAGACCTAGTGGTAGAGAGAATAAATTATAGATAAAGATATCTATGAAGTTTTCTGCATAATGATAAAAATGATAGTTTTACCCTTTATCTTGAAGGGCTAATGTCTTTCTACCATGTATTAACACTGGTATCTTGTAATAATCTAGTCAATTTCATCCTGTAAAGTAAGGGCTGAGTTTCCTTCTGTGATTTACATGTTGAAAGCTGGCTATTATACTGTTAGCTCAAACAGACTTATTACAGAACAATATTTAATGGCAAAATCCAGACCAGATGACATTATATATGGGTAAATTTGAGGTATACACAGAACCATTGAAATGAAAAGTTACAGAATTGTTATACATCTGGTAATACACAAAGTCAATTATTGAACTATTTGGTTTTATGGCAAATGATAGAAATATATTTTTTCAAACAAAATTATAATTTATTGGAGGAACAGAGATAAATCTGGTTTCCTGGATAATGAGAAACAGACATGAAGGCCTAGGGACTTCTCTGCACCACCCATATCTGTTTTCTATAAATCCATGACCAGTTACAAGTAAATTGATAGAAAATGTGTTGTTAATACTAGTTTTAAAAATATATTTTTAATTGCCATCACAATTACACCTTTTTGTGCAATATGGTATCATATTGCAATACACATATACATTGTATAATGATTACATCAAGGAAACTGATGCATCCATTGGCTTAAACATTTATCATTTGTTTGTGTTGGGAACATGCTAATTTTGAGAGTACGCTGCCACAAATCTGTAGGAAGTCCTTTATGTGTACAACTTACTTGAGTCTCCTGATAGCCCTATGAGATAGATATTTCTTTTTTCTTATGATTATTTTACCAATGAGAGGCCAGAGACTGAGATGTTCTGTAACCCCCTCTGGTAAGCTCCAACTCCTAAGAACTCACAGTAACACAGGAGTCTGGCTCCACTGTCCCAAATTTTCAACTCTAAGCACTAATGTCTCTCTCATACCGAGTTTGAAAAGTGCCAGAAACAGTCCTTGTTGGCCCTCTTTTACTTCTTTGTCTGTTTCTGGACGAATAATCCACATCTAGAAGTCTAGAATGCCCCTGTGGTGAGAGTGGGGAAAGCATTTCACAGACAACTGGGGAGGCAAAGTCATGGAGGCCACTAGCTTCCTACTTCTTTGTAGAGTGGTTATCTGGCATTTGCTTAAATGCTTTCATATAGGAAAAGCACTACTTCCAGAGCCAAAAATTCCTGTGTGTTTTCTATCAGATATGAGATGCTGTTTAGTTAATTGAAACACACATCAAACCTGGAATCCTTTGCTTTCATAAAATCTTTGAAATGGCGAATCAAACTTTAGGAGCAGCAGGACAGAGGGATTTGGAGTGCTCTTATGCTGTATTTGTTGCCAGAGGAACTGGAAATGAAAAGAACAATATTGTAGTGTTTTCAAGCACTTGAACTCCAAAGAGTTTTGTTTGTGAGAACTCGGTTTTGCCATTTCTTTTTTCTTCTAAATAGAGTCTTAAGGTCAAGTAATTGAGCTACCTTGGTTTAACCAAAGTGGAAGAAAATAGAACTGACTTGATTCTTTCTGAATGTTAGGTGGCATATCGCCAACAGACCACAGGGCTCTGAGTAGGTTTCTGCACAGAAATTAGTATTATTTCCCAATCTAGGTATGGGGCTGAGGGTACAGGAAGACTGCACGTGGGTGAACATCCACCCAGGGCAATGAAAACAAAAAAAGGGTGTGGTAGGGTGACACCGTGGTTTGACCTTCTGAGAATGTCTAAAGCAGGGTGCTTCCCTATTCTTTGTAAAATATCAAGAAAAAGAAAAATTGACAAGTATAGCTTGGAGAAATCTCCAGACTAGAGACTTAAACTCTGGTTTTGATATTTTAAAAGCTGGTTTCCTTTTCCTATTTATTAAAATATTATGAAATGCCAGGCATTGTTCTAAATCTAATTGTGTAATTATGGAATTTGTTACTATAATTGCAAATTTAATGTCAAATATATTATTCTTATTTTTCTACAATTTAGAGATGAGCAAACTGAATCCCAGGGAAATTAAGTACTGGATTGAGCACTTGTTCAAAGTTACACATCCAGAAAGTGCTGGAACCAATATGCAAAGTCCAGAAATTTGACTCCAGAGCTCATGCCTAGCTCTGCTCTGCCATACAATGGCTCAGTTTCTTGAGCACTTTGTACATAAATTATATGGTTTTATGTACTCAGAGATTGCCTGTCACTATTATAACTAAACTATAGATTGAACTGTAAGATTTCAATCGAATTACATAATTCAATGGAATAAAATGAAATATATGCAAATCATTATAACTACAAATTTTTATCCATGTTCAGAAAAAATTTGTATGGCAATATCTTTATAGCTAATTTATATAGCTAATATTTATAATAGTTCTATAAATTGCAAAATGTTATGATTTAATAACTTCACAGCATTAACAATATTTATAAATTATATTTAAATTATTATTTAGATATTATATATTTAGATATATAATATATATAATATATGTAATATATAATAATATATATATTGTATGATAATAAAACAGTATCAGATACCATTCTAATTGTTTTATATCCATTACTCATATAGTGCTAAGTACTACCTATGAGATAGTACTATTATTTTTCCTAATTCATAAATGACAGAATAGAGGCTCAGAGAAGGAAAGGTAGAGTCAGCATTACATACATAGTTGTGACTTTCAAATCCAAATTTCTAAATTTTATGAAATTCTGGTACAGACAGACCTAATTTTCTAAGTTTTTCTTAGTAACTTCTGTCAAAATAGTGCTTTTTACTTATAAGTGGCAGCCAGCTAATACATACGAAAGTGTTCAGAGAGTTGCAGTGGATTCAGGTGGTGTCTTCCTCGGAATGTACTGGCCATATGAATGTTTGTAATTATTGAGCACTAATTATACAATAGGCAGTATGCTAAGTGATATATATACACACATCTGCTTTAATCATGAAATACTGTGAAGTTAATATATGTATTTAAATTTCAGATCTTCTTTGTAAAATATTTTTTTATTTGAAAGAGTTATTGAGAGAGAAGTAGAGACAGAGAGAGAGGTCTTCCATCCATAGGTTCACTCCCCAAATGATCGCAATAGCCAGGGCTAAACCAGGCCGAAGCCAAGGTCTATGGGCCTCTTTTGGGTCTCCCATATCAGTGCAGGGGCACAAGTACTGGGGCTGTCTGCTGCTGCTTTCCCAGGCAATTAGGTATGGAGATGGATTGGAGGTGGAGCAGCCGTGACTTGAACCAGAACCCATATGGGGTGCTAGTGTTGCAGGTTAGGAACTCAACCTGCTAAGCCACAGCATGAGCCCCAAGGTTAATAGGTTAATATTTTCTATCCATTTCTATTTGAAGACACTGGAGCTCAGGAAGCAGAGGCATTTACCTATGTTCACCAAATAAGACAGGATCAGCAACCAAATAAAAATCCTTCATTTTTCTATCACCAACTTAATTTTTTCCCATACTTTTCCCCTTGCCTATATAATAATGAGGTATTTTCTCTGTTACCAAAAACCATTCTGCACTAATGCTCTTTATTGCATCTTTTCTCATCTATACATCCTCATAAAATTATCTACTTTCCTGGCATGACAATTTTTCCTACATTGGAAAATTCCCATTAGCACACAATCATAGAGTCCTTCCTGGTTTTTAAAAGGCCATTCTTTGACCCCACACTATGTTTAGTTTAATTTCTCTTCTCTCATCTGTTGATAGAGGTTTGTAAAGGAATTGATAAAAAGACTATCTGCTTTTCTGCTCTCATTTTCTCTTCATCTCATGCTCATCTAGTTTCTGTCTTTTATTTAACTGCTCTGCACGAGGTTAAGGACCTGCTACTGTCAAAACCATTATTCACTTTTATAGGTTCATCTTATTTGATGTCTGAATTAATCTGTAGTGTAAACTCTATCATGTAACAAGGTGCCCATGTGTGCATGGGTCAGAATTTAGGCCTGTTGGTCTATTCTTGTATCCATAGCATCTTTTGATTAGTATAACCTTATAGAAGCTGAACATATACAGTAGAATGAGTATTTAATTTCCTTCATCTTTTGATTTTTCTTACTTTTCTCATTCTCTTACTCCTTTCCCCCTTCTATTTTCTCTTCCTAATTCCTCTTCAAATACTGTCTTGTCAGATTTTAATCTTTTTACCCAAAATAACTTTAGGATGATTTTTTTTTTTTTTTTGACAGGCAGAGTGGACAGTGAGAGATAGAGACAGAGAGAAAGGTCTTCCTTTTCCGTTGGTTCAGCATGCAATGGCTGCGGTGGCTGGCACACTGCACTGATCCAAAGCCAGGAGCCAGGTGCTTCTCCTGGTCTCCCATGCGGGTGCAGGGCCCAAGCACTTGGGCCATCCTCCACTGCATTCCCGGGCCACAGCAGAGAGCTGGCCTGGAAGAGGGGCAACCGGGACAGAATCCAGCACCCCGACCGGGACTAGAACCCGGTATGCCGGCGCCGCAAGGCGGAGGATTAGCCTAGTGAGCCGTGGTGCGGGCCTAGGATGATTATTAAAAGCTTGGTGGATTTCTTTTGCAGTGTTTGTTGGAATTGAATGAAATATAGTGATTAATAAGGGTAACATTGCCAACTTTCTTTCAGAAAAGAACACTTTTTATCTGAATAATAGTATAGTATTCCTGCTATAAAATCTGTGAGTCTTCTCTGGTCCTTAACCAAGCATACTAGAAGATAACTTGTCTTATAAATCCATTAAAATAATGTATTTTATTTACAGTGATTTTTTTTCATGTACTAATCTGTGTTCCTTTCATTATATACATTCTTCATGTACTTTAGTATGTTATTTTTGTCTAACTTTATCAGTTCAATGGAGAGGATCAGTTTCTTTTTTCAGTAAAGTACGAAAATAATGTAATCTCTCTTCTGATATTTCACTTTCTATGTAATGCAAAATTCAATAAGTAACATTTCACTTTGCTTAAGTTTTTTTTTTAAGATTTATTAATTTATTTGAGAGGCAACGTCACATAGAGAGGGAGAGATAGAAAGGTCTTCCATCTGCTGGTTCACTCCCCAGATAGCCACAATGGCCTGAACTGAGCCAGTACAAAGCCAGGAGCCAGGAGCTGTCTCACATGGGTGCAGCGGCCCAAGCACATGGGCCATCTTCTGCTGCTTTCTCAGGCTGTAGCAGAGAGCTGAAGTGGAACAGCCGGGACTTGAAATGGAGACTATCTGGGATACTGGTGCCTCAGGTGGAGGCTTAGCCTACTACGCCACAGCGCCAAAGCCAGCATTGGTTCAGTTCTAAATATTTTCTAGAACCCACCAGAATATTTGAGCAACACATTATTTAAGGGTGTCAGTTATATATATTTTCAAATACATGATGTTTCTAATTATCGGTATTTTACCATTAATTTTTGGTGTGGCTGTGCTGTCAGATATCACAATCATTGGGATACAAATGCTTGCTCTGAACTCCTCCATCAGGTAAGTCATTTTTTCCCTGGGGGAGAGCAGGTGTCAAGAGATGCCATGAATGTTATAACAGTGGCTGATTATTGAAATGGTCAGGGGAGAGTGCTTTGAAGTGGGCAAGCAGCAGTTCTTTACCCAATACCCAAGGCTGCCTGGTTAGTTAAAGGACAATTTTATAGCTGCATGTGAAATCTTGACTATTGCTTACTGCTTCTTTAGAGAGGGAGGAATAGGCGTGCAAAAATAGAGATAAAGCAGTCTAGGTATCTTTGTTCCAAATTTTAAAATTCTCAGTGTAGAGACACAAAAGTATATGTGCGGAGAACGTGAATAGAATTCTCTCTTAATGAGCATTCCTTTTCCCCCTCACCCTGTTTCTACGATAATGCTACTCTGGCACCTGCATGAAACCCTGAGAGGATCAAAGTTGCTTTAGCACCTGAAGGAAGATCAGGAATTTCCAGCCAAATAAAAAGAAAATGAATCAAGTGAATAAGCCTCTGAATTTTTGGGAAAAAGAATATGTTCTCTCCTATTTGTAAATCAGCTTGTTATTGGAAATAGAGCACAGCTGTCAGCCAAAAAATATGCTTTCTATTCATAATAAACTGTTGATACTGAGGTAGGAGTAGGTGCATTGCCAAGTAAAGACAGTGGCTACTTTATGTTTATGTAAAGCCAGATGGACTCCATCCTTTCAGAGCCAACTTTGCATTTCTGCTTCATACTATAAGACATAACTTGAATGGAAATGAGTGTGTCTGCAAGTAAATATATCTCATGTTATTGTGTGCACTAGAGTGTGGGTTCTTCCATTAAAACACTGGGTTGGAAATCTTGGTTCAATCTTATAATGACTGTGTGAACTTGAGCAACAGTACTGTCTATGTTTAAGTTTGTTATCTTCAAAATGAGAATGACATGTTGTGAACTCAGATACGATATTCTGCTACAGTATCATTAATATTATTCCTAATATCTTTATTTATAATCTCACTACTGTTAGGGATGCAAAAGATGTAACTTCCTGAAATCTGACACAAAGAATATGTGTGTTCTGTGTGCCAGGCTGAACCATGGACACAGGGTGAGGTAAAATGCACTAAGTTTTGCTTTGTTTTGTTTTTGGACAGGCCCACTCTTTTGCCATCACACACTTCTGCCCAAGGGAAGTGGAGGAAAGATCATAGCTTTTCACATAAAGACTCAGTTGTCCATTGGAATTCTTTTGCATCTCAGATACTGATTTTTTTCATCCAAGCCAATGGTCCTTTGGAATTGTTGAATGGATCTGCTGGGATTTCTCATTATATCTCACAGAATTTGAGAGGTATTTACATTCCATTGCATATGAAAAATCGATGTACAAGACTTTATTTTGAAAAAATAATTTCATCCTTCTGAATAAAATCACTCCATGTACATACCTAGAACAAAATACTTTTTAGCATAATTTACATGATACCAAATGGCTTGGTCTTTAGACTCATATAACTATGTTATATATCTTTTAATTTTTATTTTAATTGAAAATATTTATTTAGTTTATTATTTGAGAGGCAGATATAAACCTATTTTTAATTCCATTTTTTCCATGAACTTATTTATTTGACAGTCTGAGTGACATGGGTGGAGGGGAGGGGAAAGAAAGAGATATCTCCCATTCCCTGATTCACTTCTAAATGCCTGTAACAGCCAGGGCTGGGCCAACCTGGAGCCAGGAGCCAAGAGCTCCATGTGGGAGTCCCATGTGTATGCCAGGAACCCAAGTATTTGGAGTAATGTGTACTTGAATCAGGCACTCCCAAATAGGATGCAGGAATCCAAAGTAGTCAGTGGCTTAAGCTGCTGTACTAGAATGTGGACCTTTGAGGAGAGAGAGAGAGAGAGAGAGAGAGAGAGAGAGAGAGAGAGAGAGAGAATTTCCCCATCCCATCCACTGCCTCAATCTTCAAATGCCCATAGCAGCCAGGGCTCAGCCAGCATGGAAACCAGGATCCAGGAACTCAGTCTAGGTCTCCCAAGTGAATGGCAGGAACCCAACTACTTGAGTTATCACCTGCTGCCTTCCAGGATGCACATTAGCAAAAGTGCTGGAACAGGACACCCTAAATGGTATTGTAAGTACTAGACCAAATGATGGCCCCATTCCTTACCTTTCACTTTATTCAACTCATTTTGTTTCTGGTCATGATAAAATAAATTTCCTCGGGCCGGTGCTGTGACTCACTTGGTTATTCCTCCACCTGCGGCGCCGACATCCCATATGGGCGCCAGGCTCTAGTCCAGGTTGCTCCTCTTCCAGTCCAGCTCTATGCTGTGGCCCAGGAGGGCAGTGGAGGATGGCCCAAGTGCTTGGGCTCCTGCACCTGCATGGGAGACCAGGAAGAAGCATCTGGCTCCTGGCTTCGGATCTGCGTAGCTCCAGCCGGGGCGGCCACTGTGGGGTGAACCAGCGGAAGGAAGACCTTTCTCTCTCTCTCTCTCTCTCTCTGTCTGTATCTCTACCTGTCAAAAAATAAATAAATTTCTTCTTGCCCAGAATTGATCAACTTCTTCCCTTCTGTGATCTCCCCACTGCTTCACCTGGTACAATTTCATTCATTCTTCAGGTTTCAGCTTAAATATTACACTGTCAGAAAAGCTTTCTTTGATTGCCTAGGCTGTTGATATAGCCTCTATTAGCCATCATAACACTAATACTCTTTCAGCATTATTGCATTTGTGACTACATATCTTATGTAAGACCAGGAACTGATAAATTTGAAACCGCATCCTATTTAACATTGTATTTCCATTGCTTAGCATAGTATCTAGTGCGTGAAATGCATTTAATAAAGAATTGTGGAATGAACAAGTAAATAATACCATGATTATGATTCCTCTAATGACCCAAATCACATTACTGATATCAGTGAAGCAACAGTAATAATAGAGCTAATTTCAAACAACTATCATTAAGGAAGTAGCCCATAGGAACAAAGTACATATAGTAAATGTTGTACAAGGGTACTTCAAAAAGTTTGAGAAGTAGTATTAAAATTATACATTCGTTTAGTGCATTTTTGGGGGGCAAAAAAATTTTCTCATAATATGTAGAAAATCTGTATTATGAAAGTATACAGGAGGTCAAAATTTCTTGTACCAAAGTAAACTCTTATTTATATGCATACACACAAATGCACACATGCACTTATTAGTTGTTTGAGAGGGAGAGAGAAAGAGAGAGTGCGAGCAAGCTGTATGTGGGGAAGCAGCTGGCAGTGATGGTTCACTAGATTATTTCTTTATATCTTATGCATCTAAATTTTCTAATAATTTATATCAGGGATTTGAATAAATGTATTTTTTAAAATCTATCCATCCATCCATCCATCCATCCAGAAAGATTGAGTATTTGTACCTCTATCAATGATTCTATCATCTATCAGTTTGTAGAATGTACACACTGATGCTACATACTTTCTGATCTTTTCCATTCAGGCATACATTCATTCTACAGTTATTTAGGGATCAGGTAATACATGTTAAAATGCTCTAAATATTGAGAATAGATAAGTAAATAAACCAAAAGAAACTCACTTGAGAGTTTGATAGACTAATGATCAATTCTTGTTTCACTTTGTGTTTCTATGTGGGTGCAAACTGTTGAAATCTTTACTTAATATATACTAAACTGATCTTCTGCACATAAAGAGAATTGAAAATGAATCTTGATGTGAATGGAAGGGGAGAGGTAGAGGGAAAGGGGAAGGTTGCGGGTCGGAGGGAAGTTATGGGTGGGGGAAGCCATTGTAATCCATAAGCTGTACTTTGGAAATTTATATTCATTAAATAAAAGTTAAAAAATCCTAAAAAAATAAAAACTTATGATAAGTGAGCTATCAGAAAACAAAGTTGTATAAGGGAAGCAAGTACTGAGTTGCTACTTTAGATGAAGTTATCAAGGATACTCTGGTTACTTTCTGGAGAGCAGGATATAGAAGAGAATGAGTGGCAAAGATCAATATTAGATTGTCAAAGCAGTCATTCTTATTCTATAATAGTCCAGCTGACATCGGGGCTAGCACTGGGGTTAGAAATAGAGTTGTAGAGATAAGATTGGATCTGGTAGATATTGTCAACATGGAGCTGATGTGACTTGAGGATGTTCAGTGTGAAAAAGAAATAACAGAACCAACAATGATCCTGGTTTCTCTTCTGTTCAACTGAGTATTTATTGATATTTTACTATATTTTAAAATGTGAATGATTTCAGTATATATAAAGGTAGAAATCTCAAAATGGATCTCTAGAAAGTCTAGAAAATAATTCAAAGAGAATCATAATGGTACAGGTGTTTGAGCCTAGGTGTAGGCTCATTACATCACAATTTTGTGGGCTGGGTTCTGGAAATCTACAGTTGCAACCATTACCACAGGTAATCCTAACACACAGCAAGATTTGGGAAACATTGTCTGAGAATATGCTGCATTGTCTTTTAAGTCACTCCCTAGGTTGTTCCCTTATGTAGGATAAGACATTTTAATCTGACTACTTTCAGGTTTTCTCCTAATCATTAGCTTTACGAAATTGGACAATGATGTGCCTTACTATTGTTTTCCTTGATTTTTCCCACTGTAGCTTCACTGATCTTTTGAACTTAAAATTTATATCTTTGATCAAATTGGGAGATTTTTAGCTATTAATATTTTTCTAATCCAACTTTTGCCTGTCTCACTTTCTCCTTTTTCTCTCTGAGTCTACATATACATACATATTGAACATTTTGATACTATCCAACAAATCCCTTAGGCATTATTCGTTTCATTGTCAATCTTGTTTCTCTTCATTCTTTAGCTTGAAGAGCTCTTTTTGTCAATCTTAAAGTTGGCTATTTTTGGTATCATTGGTATCATCTCTATTTATTTTTTTGGTTGCTGTTAAGCCAATTCAGTGACACTTTTATTTCAGATACCTGTTTTTAATCCTAGAATTTCCATTTGGTCCTTCCTAGGCTTTCTATTTCTTTACTTATATTTTGCTGTATTTTCATTCACTATAAGCATAACTTCCTTTCTTGAACATAATTACATTTATGTTTGTAAAATACTTACATCTTCATTTTTTACTTTTGGGTCATCATGGGGTTGGTCTCTATTGCTTTGCTTTTTGTTTTCACTTAAAAATGGATCTTGTTTCTTTATATGTGAATTAATTTTGGATGGTTTCCTGGATTTTGTGAATGATACTCTAGAGACTTTCAATTGTATTTGCAGCCTCTGAAGAGATGTTTGACATTCTGGGTTCTGTTCAATCCCTCTGAAAGAGTGTTTTTTTTCTTTGTGGTAGGAGGCATTTTATTTAGCTGGACTTGAACTACAAAAATCTATACTCCCAATGGTGGGAAACAGTGTAAGCTGTGTTTTTGTTGTTCGTTTGTTGACCTTTCCTGGAATGATTGAACTGTATACAGTGTGTATGTGGTTCAGGATTGGTTAGGGATTTGGAAAGCATTTGTTTACAGCATCTGACCTTCCTGTCTCTGTCTCTCTTCCCTAGATTTCCTTCCTCACTTTCTTGTGGCTTTGTTTGCTGGAAACTCTGCTTCCTGATTTTTCAAGTCAGTAAGGCTGAGTTTTCTGTGAGACTTCCAGCATCTGCACAAGGAGCAAACTGGACCCTGCCCTCAGATATAGTGACAAAGCAGGAAATTCACTGAGTGCTGCTCCTTTCTTCCAAGTGTGGTCATTCCTCCAATATCTGCTATTTTGGTTTTTAGTCTCAGAGACTTTAGTTAGTTGTTAAATACCTCTTTTCTAGGATTACAGTTGCCATCTGCATGAGGGTTAGGCCAAATAGGAATTCCCCAGCCATATAAGAAGTAGAGTGTCAAATTCCATACTGTCACAGAATAATTGAAAACAGGTGCTGTTTTTCAAGATAACTTTGAGTATGTTATAATGTTGGCCTCATAACTAATATTACTGAATGATAATTCTATGTTAGCCCTTTTAAATGCACCATGATATTAAATCTTTGCCATTTCAATGAATCAACTCTGTTAGGCAGACATTTTTCCTGTAATATTGAAAAGGAAGCTAAGTACTTGAGAGGTCAAATTATATACCTAAACTTAAAGATTTGGAAAGCAGCAGGGCCCAGACTGAGACGTGAGTTTTGTGTGTCATAAGACCCAAGATATACTACATGGAGACATGTGAGGGGATATAATGACAGGAAAGCACACATTGCCTCTCTTCTTGTACATGAATCTGTTCTTTGATTTTAGACACTGTATTTGAATAGAATCTTGATGTTAGCCACATTTAGTCCAGGCATCTAGAATCTGGCCCAAATCAGCAAAGATTTTTTTTCTCTGGTTTCTAGTCCCTTCCAATTACCTCTCTTCCTTTCCTCTTGACTATGTCAACATCATTTTATTTTTATGTCTAGTCATGCCAAGCATTTACTTAAACATTTCCAAAATTTTGTGGCATTAGTAAGCAATTTATTAAGTATCCTCCTTTGTAATGTTTTGCTACCACTATGTGGAAACATGTGCTGTTGAATTAGGTACAGATGAGAATTAAATCATAAGAAACTAAAGTTGGTGATCAGCAAAATAATGATAAAATATGAAAGTGTCTATATGGCTGTATTCTTCTTTTCTTTTTTCTCAAAGTTCAGTTTTCTATTCCTATATCAATGTAAATTTTTGGTTTGGCTGTGTACCTGTTTTAGTAAACCAGATATTCTATTCCATTATTCAGAATCAATGCTATGATTCTATTTTTCATTAAGATATTATTTGTCTAAGCAATTCTAAAATAGTGATGATGCTAAGAAGGAATGACAAAGGCAGTAGCTGGAGAATTGGTAATTGGCATAACTACAGAAAATGATTTTTCTCAGTTTTGACACATGTTATCTCTGTATCTTTCATATATCTCATTAGAATTGTTTGGGAATACACATAAAAATTGAAAGTAAATTCGAAAACTTGATTTTATTATCATTAAGCTGTCAAACGTAAGAATTGCAGTGGAATGGGACACTGGTGTATAAATAGCCACAGTACACTCTGAACGTTAATTGCTTTACTTTTTTAAAAGTTAATTTTCACCAAGATTTGTTTTACATGAGTAACTTGAGTAACTTGGAGACCTATGGTTTTAAGTTGACAATTGCTTAATCTATAAACATAAAATGAAGTCATTCCTTTCTAGAAAATTTTCCCCTTATTTATTCTTTCTGGGAAATACATATTTTCCTATGTGACATCGTAGTTATGATGCAGAAAGCAGTGTCTGAAAGTTTCTATTTCTGTACCTCTAATAAATCAGTAATTATTTATTCCAACATCTGCATGCAATAGGCAAAAGAAAAATTTGGCATTTGATTTTTTTTTCAGTTTTCATTTGTCCAGTCTCTAATAGCAAAATATATTAACCTGGCCCTCAGATTGTCTGCATTCTCCATATCTGGTTTCCAGTCATGTATCTATCAATAGTAGCTACCCCGTGAGATTCAGGACCAAGGAACTAGTCAAGTGCCTATAGTGGATAGAATAAGTTTGACTTCCCACAGCAAAAATGAATAAAAATTCAACCATCAGTCAAATCCTCTGGCATGAGAAACTAATGTGTCCTGATAGGGTTTGTTAAGGGCGTGCTTTCTCAGTTCCACTCATGATGCTTCCTTCTGAGACTATGACTTGGATTGCCATTTTGAGTGGAGATACAAAAGATAAATGACAAAACTTTAAATTGAAAGCAGTTTATACATCTCAACCAGTGTAAGCTTCTTTCCATTTATGTTGCAAGAATCCCTGCAACATTCCTTGATGTTCAGCTTTGTTTTATCCATTTCTGACAAGGCATCAAAATGAAAGAAAGATGATTGACAACATTAACAAAATCTTAATCTTCTTTGTTGAAAAGCAGGATACAGTGAATGTCAGAAATATGATAAGTTAAGCTTGCATTTATGGATGGCACAAATGGCCCAATGAAAGATGAAACTGCATTATGTACTCTTTGCCAGAGGCTGGTATTGGCAGTTAGAGGTCAGCGCCTGGATAACAAAGAACTGAGATAACAGGGGAAGTTAAGAAAAAACAACTATCTATCATGGAGCTCTCATCTATAAATAATGCTTGCCTTAACATATGCTGAGAATATAGGTAGATACAAGATTTAGAAAGCAAAGTAAATTTCTAACTTTAGGAAAATTAGTCTTTGTAGAAAGATGAAACTATTCCCCTTGAGATAACAACCAAGTAAGTGCTTGATTAAGGAGTATAGACATGTTGATTGGAAATATTCAGATGGGTTAGTAATAGTTAAAAGGTTTATACAAATAAGTAATATCCAAAGGTAGAAAATATCTGACAGGAAAATAAGCTATTCAGTCATCAATTTTTTCCAAATGTTTAGATATTTTTATTATTTTATTATTGGAAGTTGTGCATTGTAAATACTAAGGTGAACATTAAAAGAATAAACAATAAACAATCATCCTTTTATATTCTTGGTGTTAAAATAAATTGTACATCAACAGGCAGGACAAGGGCTGATCAAGTCACTGTTTCTCATAGTGTCCCTTTCATTGTTGAAGTACAATTGTACAATTTATTTTAACACCAAGAATATAAAAGGATGATTGTTTATGGTTGTTTATTCTTTTAATGTTCACCTCAGTATTTACAATGTACAACTTCCATTAATTAGAATTAACACATACACATGCTATAAATATGCTATAAATACAGAATATATTGCTATATGCTATAAATACAGAATATATTGTTAGTATGTTTAGACAGTTATTTAAAAATAAATTCATGTAACTTAATCTGTTCTATTCCTTGTACACTTCATTTCTTGATTTACATCCAGTCTTTTGACTGATATATCATTTCTTCTTTCTAAAGAGCTTCCTTTAACATTTCTTATAGTGCAGATCTGTTGGCAATTGGTTTTCTTTGTTTTATTTACATGCGAAAGCTTTGATTTCTATTTTCATTTGGATTAGATTTCTGACATGAGAACTTTTTTGCATCACATGAAAGATATCCTTTTATTGCCTTCTGTCTTGCATATTTTTTGACAGGAAGTCATATACATACCATCTTTGTTCTGTATACAATGCATCTTTTTTCTATTCTGTTTTCAGATTCTTTTTGTGTTTTGTGGTTTGAATGATATGAGAAATCCATATTTTTTCTCATGCTTTCTTTTCCTCCCTTTGGTAATTTATCTTCCCTTGTGTTCTTTGAGCTTCTTGGGTTCGAGGTTTGATTTCTATCATTAATTTTGGAAAATCCTTGAGTATTTGGTCAAGTATGTCTTCTATTCTCTTTCTTTTCTGTGTCAGATATTGCAATGAAAACTGTGTCAGGCTGCTTGATAATTTCCAACATCTCTTGGATGTCCTAATTTTTTTAAAACTCTTTTTTTCTTTTTGTGTTTTCACTTGTGTCATTTTTATTCCCTCATCTTCAAGTTCTCTCATTCTTTCATTACCTCCATCAAGTCTACTGATAATCTCATCAATGGTATTATGTCTGTCACTGCATGTTTCATTCCTAGTATTTTCATTTGATTTTCTTATAGATTTTATCTCTATGATGTATTTTACTATCTCACCTTGCAGACTGTGAAACATTAATTACAGTTATTTTAAATATCCTGTTTGCTAATTCCAACATCAGCATCATTTTTTAATCTAATTCTATTGATTGCTTTGATCTTAACAATTTTGTATTATTTTTCCTCCTCTTCCCCTCTTCCTCTCCTTTTCTTGCAGCCCCACACTCCTTTTCTACTGAAGCCTAGTGTGATGGTTAGTGCGGTCAGGTGTCAGCTTGACTAGGCCATCAGTGACTAGGCCAACCATTATTCTGGTTGTTTCTGTGAGGATATTTTTGAATCTACTTTTTTTAAAATCCACTTTTTAATTTTTTTAAATTTATTTATTTATTTTTGACAGGCAGAGTGGACAGTGAGAGAGAGAAAGGCCTTCATTTTCCATTGGTTCACCCTCCAATGGCCGCTGCTGCCGGTGCACTGCGCTGATCCGAAGCCAGGAGCCAGGTGCTTCTCCTGGTCTCCCATGCGGGAGCAGGGCCCAAGGACTCGCGCCATCCTCCACTGCACTCCCGGGCCACAGCAGAGAGCTGGACTGGAAGAGGAGCAACTGGAACAGAATGTGACACCCCGACTGGGACTAGAACCTGGGGTGCTGGCGCCGCAGGTAGAGGATTAGCCTAGTGAGCCATGGCGCCGGACGTGAGGATATTTTTGGATGACATTACCATTTAAGTTGGTGGTCTGAGTAAGGCCAACTGCCCCCTCTTAATGTGTTTGGCTTTATTCAAGCAGTTGAAACTCTAAACAGAACAAAAAGGCTGTCCCTCTCTTGAGTGAGATCTTCTTGCCTAACTGCCATCAAACTAAGATATCCAGCTATTTTAGTCTCAGACTAAAATATTATCTCTTCCTGAAGGTAAAGCCTGTGGGCATTTGGCTTAGAGTTAGTCCATCTATTTACTGATTCTCAGGCCTTCTGACTCAGATGGGAATGGCGCCATTGGCTCTCCTGGCTCTCCAGCTTGCTGACCCACCCTGGAGATGTTGGAACTTCCTCTTCTCCATAACTGTGTGAGCTAATCCTTTAATATGTGTAATCTATTGGTTCTTTTTTTAAACTTTTATTTAATGAATATAAATTTCCAAAGTACAGCTTATGGATTACAATGGCTTCCCCCCCATAACGTCCCTCCCACCTGCAACCCTCCCCTTTCCCACTCCCTCTCCCCTTCCATTCACATCAAGATTCATTTTCAATTCTCTTTATATACAGAAGATCAGTTTAGCATACATTAAGTAAAGATTTCAACAGTTTGCTACCACACAGAAACATAAAGTGAAAAATACTGTTTGAGTACTAGTTATAGCATTAAATCTCAGTGTGCAGCACACTAAGGACAGAGATCCTATTGGTTGTGTTTCCCTGAAGACCCCTCATTAATTTAGGCACACATCTTGTGACAGATAATAGACCCTGAAGTAAATAGATTTCATGTCTGGAAATGAGTAAGCTTTTCCTTCGTCTAGGGCGTTAGTTGTGTAAGCTGAGTACATTAAGCAATCTGTTGGTGTTTTTATGGTCACCACCACATGAAGTTCCTCAAATTCCTTTTGTGCTACATTTTCTCAGAATGAGGGCTGCTGTTCTGTGGGCTCTCCTCCAGGTCTTCTCCACTGCCAGGTTTGAGTATGCCCTTTGATTTATCTTTCTCCAAATCTTGAAAACTCCCAGTAGATTCTGTGGCTCCTTGCTATTTGATGTCTGCTAGCCTCACAATTGGGAAATTGGGGGCTTATTTGCTGGCTCTGATTAAACTTCAGTCTTAAGCAGATTCTATATTCCTGCATCTGTCATACAACCTTGTCAGTGCTCTGACCCCTCTTCCAGCTGTAGTTTCAGGCCATGTGTCTCTCTTCTAGGATAGAGATAATTTCTGTTCCTTTTCATGTTACAAGCGTTTTTTTCAGACAATGTTTATTTTCTCATTTTAAGGCTTCAGTTCTATGGAGATACTAGGGGAGAAGAAACTGGGTGGTTAACTTCTTCCCCACAGAGGCTATTGTTACCTTTCTTTTTTTTTAAAGATTTATTTTATTTAATTGAAAGACAGAGTTATAGACAGAGAGAAGTCTTCCTTTCACCAGTTCACTCCCCAAAGGGCTGCAACTCCGGGCTGAAGCCAGTAACCAGGAGTGCCATCTGAGTTTCCCATATGGATGCAGGAGGTTGGGCCATCCTCTACTGCTTTCCCAGATACATTAGCAGGGAGCCAGGTCAGAAGCGGAGCAATTGGGACTATAACTGGTGCCCATATGAGATGCCAGGGCTGCAGGTGAAGGCTTAATGCACTAGGCCATAAAGCCAGCCCCCTATTGTAAAAGGGGACCCTTTCTCAGGTTTCTCACTGAAAATGGCATAATATGCCTCTTTAAAATATGCCACTTAATGATTACTTAGAGCTAAAGTCAGACTCTCACATGAAAGGTACTTTTGTTATACTAGGATGATTAAGGTCATTCTTATCACCAGAGATAGAAAACCAGCTAACATAATTCTGCAATGAACAGCCCTTGCTAAAAATAAATATTTTTTTTTTCAGAGTTTAGGACCTTTAATTTGTCCTAAAGTCACTGAAGCAAAAATCATGATAAAACATTCTGTTTTCCTTTACAAGCCCTCAACGGGAAAAAAAACCCAACTATTTGTAGGAAAAAAAAGTTTTGTACATGGGATGAAACAATATAAATTCAAAACTTACAGATAGGGTTAGCTCTATCACTCATCTCTTTAAAAAGTTTATATGAATATCCAGTCAAAACCGACAGGTATCGCCCTTGAAATGTTATCTCTACGACTTCCAAGCAGACACAGGACTGTGTGCAGACACACTAAAAATAAATATTATATTCCATGAGTCTTCCCATATATTTTAGTTCCATATTCATAATTATCTCTCTGTTAACAAGGAAGTAGAGAAATATTGACCCTTTGGCTCTCCCTTGGGTCTTCTTTCTTTTACTTTATGTAGGTACCTCTATTTATAAAATAAAATATGTATGCTTTTCTCCTATTAATCTATCATATGTCTTAGGCCTAGAAGAAACTCTAACAGAATGGAGGTGATGTTTTGTCTCCCTTATGTCACCAAATGTTTTTGTGATTGTCTAATGAAGTCCACAGGGAAGAGTTCCCACTGGCAGGGGATTCCCTTTATATCTGCACATTAGCAGGTGTATGTTCTTTTATTAGTAATCACTTTGCCTTCACCTACTTATTAACAGTTTTTGCTGAATTCTTTTGCTACTGTCTATCTTGGGTAAGCAAATGCTTGTCTCTCTGCCAGCAGCTGTTTCTTCTTAAATTTCAAGCTAGTTGGTTGTGCTATGAACCCAGCTCTTTATAACAGCTGTGAACCCAGATATTCAGTCTCTACTTTTTGGTAAGGTTATGAGAGATATATTTCCAGCCTTTAACATCCAAAATGGAAACCTTAATGGTATTATTTTAGCTTTTTCGTCACTATTGATAGGCATGTGTGTTTCACTGTTTGAGGTTAGTGGATTGAGTGTTGTATAGTGCCCAGTTCCCTGAGACTTATGTGGAATGTGTGCACTTTCAGTGAATAAAAAGAAGTGTGTGCTGGGTATGGCCAGGGAGCTCCAGTCAGTGCTCCAGGGGGGGATGAGTATCCAGGGTAACACCTAAATTGGGTGTGAATTGAACTGCAATGAACGTGGGGGTACAGATAACTCTTTCATCTGCTGATTTCATTTACTTTGGGTAAATTCCCAGGAGTGGGATGGCTGGAATATACAGTAGGTCTATATTCAGATTTCTGAAATCTCTCCATACTGTCTTCCACAGTGGCTGCACCAGTTTGCATTCCCACAAATAGTGGATTAGGTTACCTTTTCCCCTACATCCTAACCAGCATTTGCTGTTTTTAATTTCTGTATGAAAGTCATTCTAAGTGGGTGAGGTGAAACCTCATTGTGGTTTTGATTTGCATTTCCCTGATGGCTAGTGAAGCTGAGCATTTTTCAAGTGATTTTTGGCCATTTAAATTTCCTCTCTGGAAAAATGGCTGTTCAAGTCTTTTGCCCACTTCTTAAACTAAAATAGATTGTTTGTTTTGTTATTGTTGAAGATATGTGACAACATAATTTGAGGATAGTTACTGCAACAGTGACTTACAGCTGATTGGTAAAAATTTAGAGCAAATCCTGGGGTCTGTGGGGTGATCCTTGCCAGGAGTGAGTTAAAGGGTTGTTGATCCACATTGATATCTCAGTTGATGGTGCAGAGGATTTACAGTGAGGCACAGTAAGGCTCTCACAAAGAAGACCTGTACAGGGAGCAGTATAGTTGAAGTTTCGTTTTTGAGGGTTGATACTGGTAACATTATGAGGAAAAAAGCCAGCAGAAGATAATATCAGAAGTAGGAACTCCTGTTGTGAGGCTGTTCCAATTCAATTGCTGCCAAGCCAATTTCCCTTAACCATAGTTGGTTAGAACCACCAGTTATATATCCGTTGATCCTATGGTTCAGGGCTACAGATTGGGGAAAGCAGAGACAGCTTATTTCTGTTCCATGATGCCTGGGGCCTCGAGATTTGAATGTGGCAGATACTGCAGGTGAATTGATGTCAGGGGACTGGTATCATGTGGAAGTTTGCTTTCTCAGCTGGCTGGTTCCTGGGCTGGGAGGAAGAGAAATCTAGCCTGTTGTGAGAACTTCTAAGGGTGGCCACTCTGCATGTATCAACTGGTGACTTTTAATCTGGTTGTTTTGAGCTTCAAGTATGTTACAAGTGTTTTAGCAAACAGATACAAACAGAAATACCTTTATGGTAGACCCTGGAAAACTACAATGAATTATATCATTTTATTGCTTATAAGCAAATACTCAGCCACCCAGATTCAAGAGGAAGGAAACAGCCCTTCCTGATGAGGAAGCAGTCATGTCTAGAGGAGGCTGTGGGATGGAGTAGTCTTACAGCCATATTTGACAAATACAGCATGCCAGAGGGACTTTGTCATGTTGTGAATAAAAAGAACTGAAGCTTGGAACTGAGGCAGCAAAAACAGAGACAGAGACACAAGCTTGGGTTTAGGATGTTCTCAGTGAATGTAACTGACAGAAGTGATTACATTTAAATCTTTCTGAGAATGTGGCAGGATTCAGATGCATGGCCAAAAATGCTAGTCACAAGAACCAAATTTGTCAGAAAATTTTCTTCTCTGTTTAACCAAGTTCTTTTGGTGTTTATTATTCATTGTGTAAACCATTGTTGACATTTATAAAGAGATAAATTATGTTCCCTTTATGGGGCATACACAGAAGCTATTAAGAGATATGGGGCTAAACTACTCAAGAAAGAAAACATTACCTAAGACTCTACAAAAATTGAATGTATCAAAACCTTTTATAATGACATACATAAACCAATGTGAAGGGGAAAGAAAACTTGAATATTTTAAGAGTTAAGTGACACAATTAATGGGGGAACTATAAAATATTGGGGGGATACAATAAAAATTGGTGTTAACTAAAGCACAGCCTTTTCCTCAGACACATGTCTTGTTTCATTTTGAGATTTATTAAGCTTCTTTTTAAATATTCTTAATCTTCCTGGTTGAATTAGCATGTCTTTATGTTTTTTAAATTGATTAAATATACTTATTTAAAAATCTATTTCATTTCCATGGATTTCCTTGATGAAAAGTAACAGGTGGGGGGATCTTCATATCTGGAGACAAGAATCCTTAACTTTCTGTAGATGATTTTATCATTTTGGAGTTTGTTCATTTTGTGCCTCTATTTTGTCTTCTGAAATAAAAGAATGAGCCAAAGTCCATCATACCTCCATACAGATACCTGGGTGCAATAATGCAAGGCAAATATACATTCATTCAAAGGTTTGCTAAGTCCAATGCTGACAAAGGATTTGTCTCTATGAAGGGAATTCAGAACCAGATCTGAGATTTGGCAAATATAAGTGCATGTCATAAAAGCCAGGAGAGAGTGTTTCCTCATAAATATTTACACAGAGATCTCAGGTGGCTACAAATCTTTAAATGTCAAATACTAACAGCAGTGTTGGCTTTCATTTCTTATACTCAAAATAACCAACACTCAACGCTAATATGATTTCAAAGGGAATTTTGAAAATGCAATGATAAAGTAGCAGATACAAAAATTAGATCTAGGGTAGCTGTTTAGTGCTCTGATATTTACAAAAAGAATTGCTTTGCTTGCTTAGCTCGTAAAGCTAATATTTCTAGGAGTTTCCAATTTTGTTCTGTTTCATAAATTTTTGTTTTGTTTTATAAAAAGAGACTTTTCTCTTATTTTGTGGCTTAAATATGTTGATTCAAGTTAGCTGCCAACTATTTGATCCTAAAACTACTTTTCAAGATCAAATTCTCCACAGGATATTTTTTTCCCTCACTCATCTTGAGATCAAATGTCCTAATTTTAACACTGATAAAGTAACATTTTTGCTTTTAATAATGAAAAGAAATTTTAAAGTATTGGCAGTTTCAGAAGGGCCAGTTGAAACCAAAGTATAGGAATATTGAAAATATTACTAATTGGGACCATGGGGAATTTAATCTTCAGTGAACCTGTTGCAAATAGTGGATAATAATAGTTGCTTCCTAAACTTCTTGTTGAGTTAGTTTATATACATTTATTCAAATGTCATTCATCAAATATCTCATACTCTGAGGTAAAGGGAATGGGTAGGATATAGCACCTGTATATCAGGAGCTATTGTGGGGGTGAAATTTGTATTTTCCCTCACACTAACTGATTAATAGTTGTAATATCATACATACTTTGTGATCTTTGTCATTTACTGTTTTCACATAAATAAATATATTGAATTATTCTATGATCATCACCAGAGGTTTGTGTCATTGTCTTCAAATTAACAGAAGACACTATTCATCCTTCAATACAGAGTTTAGCCACGTGAAAAACTTGATATCACTTGCTAGTTGGCTGTATGCATACAGTGTTTCTAGAGTAAAACTTGGTTTGGTTTTTACATTTGTATATTCATCCACTCATTTTTCTAGGCCCAGCAAACACACATACACACACACACAACTCAATTGCAATCCCACTTCTTCCTGGCTCTCTGGAATTTGCCTCTTGTTGTCCTTGCAATCTGAAATATAGCATTTACTACATAACATTTTCCTAATTTGATTGACTCTTATAGTACATTGTTTGATATCCCAGGACCCAAGGGAAAGATGAATTTGAAAAAGAAGTGAGTTGTGAGTTGCTGAATCATAAGGCAGTGATTCATTGAGCATAACACTGCTGAAAGATTTAGCATAGCAGAAGGAAAATACACTGTTCGTGGGTAAAATTGGTGACTTTGACAAGAGGACTTGTGGGTGTGAGAGTTTGCTGGAGTGTGATAAATAGAAGCACAAATGCCATAGATAAAAGAAGTAGAAATAAGAAACATGAAGGATGAAGTCTAGGCAGTTATTTTTGGAGTTTTCTTTTTTAATTGAAGACAATTTCAAAGCAGTCCCATAGTCTGAAGATGGAAAATTAGTTGTTGTTTTTGTTAAGATGGAAGTAACAGTGCTGAGCAGATCAGAGTGATTTGGTCAGGCTAGAAGCATGGATTTTGCAAGGACTTGGAGAGCAGCATTGGGATTCCATCTACTGAAAAAGGAGGTGAGCAGAGAGCATAAACACAGATGGATATGGAAAGGAACACTTGTGAAGAGATCATGAAATATTTATTTCTAAAGTTTCTGTTTTCCTGGGAAATTAAGATGCAAGGTCAGTACCTGAGAATCAGTTAAGAGGGAATGTTGTAGACCAGAGGAAAGACTACAAGAACAACAATGACCTTTTAGCAAGGCAACAGTGAATAGGGCACAGGATACATTAAGCTTCTGTTTTGGAAACTTCCATTGGAAGTTTGTGTTGTTTCTTCCATCACTTTCAGCTGTGTAGGATTAAACTTGTGGCAGGATGATTGAGTTTAGTCAGGAGTTAGGATTTCCTGGTATGTAAGTGGAGGAAGAGAGAGGAAAGGAATGGAAAGTACGTGAAAAAGGATGGAATGTCCTTTCCTCTACTCCTTAATGATCTCTTCTACTCCCAAGTTCTGAAATGCCACTGATAACCTGAAATCTTCCACATTTATCCCAACTTAGTCCCTGAAGTCAATATGCACATTCCCAACTTCGCTCTTAGATGTCTAATATGAATCTCAAACCTTCAAAATCTTAAACCAGAGTCTCTATCTTCTCTCTAAAACTTGCTCCTTGTCACATTCTTGCTCATTTTGGTAGATGGGAATTCCACTCTCCACATTTTTTTTAAGATTTATCATTTTTATTTTGGGGGCTGAGTGACAGAGATAGAGAGGAGGAGGGGGAAGAGGAGAGAGGAAAGGAGAGGGAGAGGGAGGGAGGGGGCAAGGGAGAGATTGAGAGAAGGGGGGGGAGAGAGAGAGAGAGAGAGAGAGAGAGAGAGAGAGAGATCTTCCATCTGCTGGTTTACTTCCCAAATGTTCCGCAATAGCCAGGGCTGGGACAAGGCTGAAGCCAGAAGCCAGGAATTCCATCTGTTCTCCTATGTGATCGACAGGAACCCAAGCATTTGGACCATCCCCTGCTGCCTTTCCAGGGACATTAGCAGAAAGTTGGATTAGAGGCAGAGGCACTGGGAATTGAATTGACACTCCAAAGTGGGATGCAGGTGTTTGTAAGTGGTGGTTTGACCCACTGCACCACAATGCCAGCCCCTCCCTTCTGACATATTATAAAAATCTTGGAGTCATGCTTAAGTGCTACCTTGTTTTCACACCTCACATATTCTCTCTTTGCAAAGATTCTTAACTCTATTCTCAAAATAGGACAGAGCCTGGCCATGTCCCATCTCCTTTCACTGCTGCTAGGCCCAAGCCACTGCTGTCTGGTGTCTGCATTTGTGCTTTCTTCACATTCTACACTCTAACAACAGCTTGATGGGATGAATGGTACTTAAGCACCAAAATTAGTTACTCAACTCAAAGTGTGTTAAAAGTTTCATCTGTTACTCAGGAATATAGTCAAGTCTATAGTATAGACTAACCTGACTTATATTTCTGGCCCCTTTTACATGGCCTCATCTCCCATACTCTCTCCCTTGGTCATTCTTCTCCAGGTGCTCTGGTCTGCTTGCTATTCCTATGATGCAACAGTCCCTTTCCCTAGCGATACGCCTTCCCAGGGTTTGCTTTCCATAGACGCTGTATCACTTGCTCCATGCTGAGACCTACTCTGATCACGCTACTTAATGTAGCACACACCGTCCTACTCCAGGGTACTTCCTAGCCTCCTTAATTTTCCCATTTAGCTTGTGTGTGATGTGCAGAACTCACATTTTAGATTAGTGAGCTGATGTTTAATTGGCCAAAGCCAAGTGTCTTTATTATAGAGTAATTAATCTGAATTATATCCAATATTATTTATTTTTATGATTTTTAAATTTTATTATTGAAAGTATAAGCATCAGGGGCCAGCACGGTGGTGCCACAGATTAAGCTTCTGCTTCTGACACTGGCATCCAATATCAGAGTGCTGATTTGAGTCCTGGGATGTTCTACTTCTGATCCAGCTTCCTGTTAATGCACCTAGAAAGCAGCAAGTAGTTGGGCTCCTGCCAACTATGTTGGAGGCCTGGATATGGTTCTGAGCTCCTGGCTTTGGCTTGATCTAGCACAAACCATTGAGTCCATTTTGGATAGTGAATCTGGATGGAAGAGCTCTCTCTCTGTCTCTGTCTCTTTCCTTCTCTGTCACTACCTTTAAAATAAATGAATACTCTTAAAAGATATAGCCACCAATTTTCAAACTTTGACCTTAAAGAACTGTATCAAATACCTGATCAACATTCCAGAGAAGGGTTGTTTAGACAGAAAATATACTGCATCTTTGTGATGCTAACTAGGTGCTCATGTGAAAGACTAAGGTTTTACCTCTAGCTCTGCTCACATAAAATAGTTGTGATAGGCATATTCCCAAAAGGGGGTTTGCATTTATCTCTGTAAGTTACTAGTAAAGACATCTAATTTTCATCTCCTAAATCAGGAGATTTTTTTCAATGGTGATGATGTAGTTTTATTCAAACCATCTCATAAACCACACCTTTTATACTGCTAGGTAAAGGTGCTTATGGAATATTTTCAGAAGCAAATTTGAGATTGTTGCTTCATTGTTTTTCTGGTATCTGCTATACACAGTGCATATATATTTGCACAATGACTAAAAAGGTGGATTTGGAAATGGGGTTAAAATGATGAAAAGATAATTAGTTTTAAACTTCTATTGGTGTGTCTGTTTTTATTACATGTGCACAGTTTTAGTACTGGTATTAAATGTCATAGAAATTACCAGGCAAGAAATACATACACCGTTAAAATTTACCAGATTATTTATAGTTTCTAGCAAATAAACTCTTCTCTACAAATAAAATTACATCGATTTAAGCATTACTAAATACAAAATACAACACATGACATACTTTTTCTCCTGAATCTGTTTCTAACTGTGTAATTGCTGCTGTTCCATTTTATTAGAACACATTATACAATAGCATAAAAGGCACCAATAAAACGTCCTGTAGGTTAGGAATTCATCTTTGGTTGAAAAAGAACAACAAGAATGGGGAACCATCTTTCTGATAATGGCTGGTGGTTCACTTATATTACACAGTATCTATAGTCACTTTATGAGCACTCAACTGAAGGGTATTATTTTCTATTCTGTAGATATTTCTCCAATCAGAATTACCATATTGTCATCTGAGGACACCTAGAAACCTCTCAGGGAGCTGGTTAAGAAACCAAAGTGGAAGCATTGTTGAATTCACCATGGAATCATGAATGCCTTTAAACATTAAAAAAATCTTCTGTTATTTCTGTGTTTAAGTGATTGAATAGACTACAAGGAATGCATTTAATAACATCACAGATTTTTGTGTGTGTGATTAGCAAATTACAATGAAGAAAGGAAAGTAATTTTGGTAACTAGTTTTCCAAAAAGGAAGTTTGAATCTAGAACTGGCAGGTTTTGTAAATCCTTCTAATTGTTTCTTTTTAAAGTACAAAAAACTTTTGCAAGCTTCTATCAATCATTTGAATAAGAATTTTAAGACTTTAGCATGTGCATTACTCTGTGCTTTTTTCTTTTCTTTTAAGATTTATATATTTGAAAGGCAGAGTGGCAGAGGAAAAGACAGAGAAACATATCTTCCATGTGCTGGTTCACTGCACAAATGGTTGTGATGGCCAAGGCTGTGCCAGGACAAAGCTAGTATGTGGCAGTAGCTCAAGCACTCAGGCCATTGTTACTGCTTTCCCAGGCATATAAGTCAGGAGCTGGATAAGAAGCACAGCAGCTGGGACTCGAATTGGCAATTCTGATATGCGATGCTGTGGTCCCAAGAGGCTCCTTAACCCCACTGTGTGACAACACCATCCCCTGTATTACTCTGTTTAGAATTACTATAATGAAATATCTGAGTCTGGGTTACTCATAGAGAAAAGGGGTGATACAGGGGGCATGACCTGTAGAGATAGGGTGCATTTTTAGAAACTGATGTAAATAGAATCACACAATGTTAGTTCTTCTAGGTCTGACTTCTTTTATTTAACATTATTGTTGTATTTTTACATATATGATAATATTTAGCACTAGTTTGTTTGCTTATACTATTCTATTTTAAAGATTAGAAAATGTATTCATTCATGTTAGGGTGATGGACACAGAATTTTTTTCCAGCTAAAAGCTGTTACAAATAATGCTGTCAAAAATATTCTTGGGCATAGGTTTTGGTTGAAATGTACACAAAGTGCACCTATTGCACCTGGGGAGGATGCACTTGGAAATGAAATTGCTGGTTCATAAAACAAGCATATGTTCAACTTCAGCAGATAATGCCAAACAGTTTTCCAAAGCAATTTTACCGATTGACACTGCACCAAAAATGAATCAAAGTTCTAGTTCATCCACTTTCTTGCCAACATTATTTGAAATGCTAATTTTCAAAAAATCATGAGGCTCTTTGCACATGTAAGGAGTTTGGTATTGCTACTCCATCCTAATAATAGTCAAAAGCTGAACAAACTGAGAAGCCAACAACTCTCCTTAGATCTATAGGAAGAGCAGGGTCACAAGAAAACATGCTGCCTCCAAAACTGAAGATACTGGCAGATGCCAAAAATCAGTACCAAAAATTTATGAAGTGAAAGCTACAAAGGAATCAGTCAGTGCTGGAGTAGAAAAACTTGGATTGCAAGTTCTGCATTGTTGGAGGCTCAGTGAAAAAACTCTGAATTAACTTGTGTGGCTGGGAGCCAGTCATAGGTGAGTGTCCATGCTTTTGTGAGTTTTATCCAGGAGCTTGACTATCTTCTTAGAGTAAATATTGGAAAATGAAATGCCCTTGTTCTTCCAGAAGGGAGAGGTAAGTGAAAGTATTCTGAAATACGATAGAGCGTTCTGTTCTCAACAAGGTTTGCCCCAGGAGAAACGGCCTAAACAGTGCCTAATCTAATGGGATTTTATCAGAGCCAAACCACTATTGGAGAAGGGAAATACTCACCTTCTAGCTTGATCTAGCTTTCTACATGAAAGAAAGAAAATACTCACTCCAGCCCTCTATAGCCATCCTGTGCCAACGAAGAGGAAGGAGGAGTGAAAATCACTTGTGAAGTTTACAGTACAGACACATAGACACAATAAAATATTTAGATCTGTAGCATCATAGAATGCTTCCACATACACTGACACCTTACCACTACAGTAGCAAAGGCTAAAGAGCTCTGTTTATTTAGTACACCATGCTCAGGAATCAAGAAAACTACACAAGACATATTGAAAGACTAAAACCAGTTTGAAGACACAGAAGTATCAGAATCAGGTGCCACTATGGCAGGGATGTTGGGATTTTATGTCATGGATTTAGAACAACTTTGAACAGTATGTCAAGGATGACAAGAATGAAAGTGGATAACACGTAAGAACAGAGGGGCAATGTAAGCAGACAAATCAAAGAAAGAACAACCACAAAAATTGTTAGTGATGAAGACCAGCATAACAGAAATGACTTTTATATGAGTTTATCAGTAGATCTAATGCAGTTGAGCAAACAATTTCTGAGCTGGAGGATATCTCCATAGAAACTTCCAAAACTTGAAAGCAAAGAGAACAAAGACAAAAATATCCATAATATCCAAGAAAAATGGGAACTAATATAAAAGGTATATTGTACACATGATGGCAATCACTGATAAAGTAAGAAGGAAATTAGTGGAAGAAATATATGAAACAATAATCACAGAGAATTTCTTCAAATTAAATTTAAACACCAAAAGATAGAGCAAGTTAAGACTGAACCCACATTAAGATTCTTGAGATTAGACATGATTCAAAAAATAACCAGGAGTCTTTGGTCATCTCTTTGATTCCAAATTTGGGGAATGTTTCATTGATAACCACTGTTTTGCAGCCAGTGTGAGATCATGCTAGGGAAAACAGTTGCCAGAGGATGGGAATTAGTGTTGAATAAAAGACAAAACATGGTACATTGCTACACTATGAAGACTGAAGAGCTTTTATAACAAGCTTTGGGTAAATAGAGTATTATGAAGTAAAAAAAGTTCAAAGTAGTTATCACAAATTAGCTCTTCAGTACTAATCGATATATTCTTCACAAATTATCACTTAGGTGTAAAGCTGCTTTGCATGGAAATAATATCAGCAAGCAGAACCTAGAAGGGAGCTATGTGAGGGAGAATTTGGAGGCTGTGACAACCTTAGGAAATAACATTGTCTAGCACAGCAACAAAATGATCACAGGAACAACACTGACTTGGATAGAAGAATTTGACAATGATGTATATCAGAATTTTAAATTTTAATTGGAAAGCAAAAGTTCAAGCTTATTACTAGCATCCTAAGAATAAATATACTTGCAAAGCATTGGTATGATCTGTAACATAAATACTATTCACATAATTAATTAATGAAACAGGAATCTGGAGTACTCACGTAGCCAGACGTTTCTAAATACAAACATTTTGTGGATGTCAAAATAATGGGAATAGTGGATTAACAGAGAGCACACACTGCTAGATAATTTACACATTCAAATAGAAGTGGAAATTATCTGTCTAATCATCACTAATTTGCTCTGTATTACATTGTTTAATGTTGTAGCTTTAGACTCATTCTACTACTATTATAATAGGGTACTAATTTAACCTTTTCCAAGATATTCAAAGATTTTATGAGAACTTTCAAAAATGGGCAAAGTTAAAATGAAGAAGAAAATAGCTTTTAGACCATTTAGATAAGGCATATGTCATTATAATTGAATTTGAAGATGAAATAGACACTTTACTTGATTAAATTTAGCTCTGAAGTTATTGGTCATAAAGACAGAAATGGAAATCATCCTGCAAAATTCTCACCAATTATTAGAAGGAATTATGCAAGGTTTCTGTTAATTTTTTCTTCTTTGATAATCCTTCTTTGAATTACTCCTTAAAAATGAAAAATAATCCATTTTAACTGTCATTCTGTTACTCCTTAGCACTTTGCATTTTTTTATAATAGAATCTTTGTTAATGTAAAAATAATATCATCACAGATTGAGGTTATGTGAAAAGATGAAGGAATCCTTACAAAATTGATATTAAAAATTTGCCACATCCATAAGCATGAGAAACTCTTTGTTTATGCTGTGATAAAGGATAGGACTAAATATTACTGGATTTGAATACTGATATTAGTCTTTTAATTTTGAATTTTTTAATCAGGTTTCACTTTTCACTCCCCCAATGCCCACAATGACTGAAGCTGGTCCAGGAGCCCAGGTATTTGAACCCTCACTGCTGCTTCTCGGGGTCTGCATTAGCAGAAAGCAGATGTCAGAGCTGAATCTAGGAATGGAACGTAGACACTTGGATGTGGGACACACATATCTTAACTGCTCAATTAAACATTCACTCCCAAATCCTTTGCAATCCCTTTTTGATTGGTTTTATATGTATGGCTTCTATTAAATTATTTGACTTCTGGGAAACTCAATTTCCACATTTGCAAGATGATGCTACTAGTATGTTCCTTGAAGATTTATTCAAGATTTTACCTTGAAGATTACAATATGGCAAGCTGAAGTTGTGGCCTCAATGTGTCCCTCCAAAATTCATAATTTGAAAATCTAATCACTAATGTGATGGTATTAGGAGGTGGGACCTTTGGGAGGTGATTTAGGCTTAGTGTCCTCATAAAAGAGGCCGCAGAGTGTTTCAACTATGCCTGGGAGCTTTCCCATGTGAGGAGGCAGTGAGAAGTCATCATCTATAGACCAGAAAGTGGGTCCTCAGTAGATGCAAAGCCTGCCAGCACTTTTTTCTTGGACTTTCAAGCCTTTGGACTTATGAGCAATGGACTTTTGTTCTTTATAATCTGCTCAATAAAAGTGTTTTATTATAGAAGCCTGAATGGGCCAAGAAAGCTACTTAAAATATATTTGGTAAATATATTCATCCCTGAAACATGCATGTAAATTCTTCTTGGCTTCTAGAACACTCTGGAAAAAGGTTATTTCCAATGATACAGTAAACTATTTTTTAGTATGTAAAAGGAATACACTCTAAAATGACAATAAAATACAGTAAATATAAGTACAGAGACCAGTAGCTTAATTGATTATTTTTATTAGCATTATGAACTGTATATAATTGTGTGTGCCATACTTTTGTATGACTGGCAGCACCCTAAGGTTGTTTATACAACCCCTAGCATCACACCAAACACACGAGTAGTACATTATGCTGTAACAATATGACAGCTAGAACATTATGAGATCATGGGAGATTTTCAGCTTCATTGTAACCTTTGTTGAATGTATGGTCCATTACTGACCATGAATTGTATATGTGGTATATGACTGTAGTTTTGTCTGCTTAATGATACTTTATTATTGGAACTGTATACTTAACAATAAGACAAGACCATGGTAACGAACATAAACACTGATTCTGAGGTTCAGTTTCCATAGCTTACTTTACCATTTTCTCTGTTTAAATGATATCTGCCCACAGCTTATTTTGTTAAAAAAGATAAATAAATATCTGAGAAGCTCCATGAAAAAAAACACACATAAGCCTCCATAATTATAGTGTTTCATAGAGTCTAGTGATCAAACTTTGTTTTCTAGACTCTTCTGTGTACTTCAAATTCTAGAGTGTCTTCTGTGACTTACTTTCTTTTTAGATGCTAAGAGCTCTGGTGTCCACAGGATAACGTGATAGGTGTAATGCCACTGGCTCTGTGTACAACCCACCTGATAACTTCTTGTTTTCTATTTTCCTTATGTTTGAAGGTAGCTATGTGTCCCAGATTCCATTCAGATCGTTCAACAGAAACACTCCCTGAGGAATCAAATATTCATGCCAATTTCTACTGAAGGTATAGTTTATAATGAAACATCAAAACATGAATTATTGCTTCATTCAGAAATTAGCTTATTCCCAGAGCCTTTAAATTGGCCGTGATCAAGACATTAAAGTGGAGTGAACCTCACGATTTGTGTCTGAGCTTCCTATGACTCACAGTAACCTCAAGGAATCACTGAGGAGACTGTGGTTGTTTAAACTGAGCATTTTATTATGTTTATTCTTAAATACATAGGAATAATTTACTTCAATTTAGTACAAGACTAAAATTTACTTCCATCTAAATCTAAATCTTTTGTGAAAACTTGAAAAAAACTATAGATCTTCATTTGTTGTCTTGGTATCTGTTACGTTGATCTTGAATCATTTCATTAATTGCTCTAAAACTCGAGTTCAGAATAATAAAATTGTGTGTATAGCTTTATTAATCTTTGCTTTGCTTTTGTCTTGTTGCCTTCCATGGGATAATCTCAAACCTTGATTAGTTATTTAAAAATCAATATCTTATAAAGAGAAAATTGCTTTTATATCTTACTCTACACTGTTTTGCTACACAGCATTATTGGTTTAAGTGAAGAAATGTTAACTGCTTGAATTAAAAGGAATCTTATACATGGCTGGATAGTGCAGTCTCAGCAGCATGGACTACTGTGTGACAAAGGAAACACATTATTAAAGTAGCTTATCATTTATTCTGCAAAATTCCTTGAGAATCAGGGTCACTTCTGCTAATTGGCAACTTACTACATTGTCCATTGTTTTTTGCACTTGTTTGATTGTTTTTATTGACACATGATTATAAGAAGTTGGTATTGAGATACTTTTAAATTTCTAATAATTTCTTTTCACAATATTATAATGGTGTCCCTTTATCCATTCATCCGGATTGTGTATATTTACTTTAATTCTTCAAACTTCTGGTAGAAGCTTGAAGTTAGAGACTTTAAAATCTTCCTAGCACCAATTTAGATGAATAATGTGGATGAATAATGTGGATTTTATTGTTTCTTGTTCCCTATGTAAGGGATGTCTCTGGGCCTAGCCTCCAAATGACATATAATTGTAATGTTTAGCATAGCTGTATTAGATTATGTTACAGATCAAAATGCCCTTCTCTCTTGACTCTTCGGACAGAAAGTGAAGCCATTTTGAAGTCATGTTCCCTTACCTATGCTGTGCTCACTGATTAACATGACGCTAGAGCTGAGAAACGGCCCATTCATTCTTAAGAGTATCAGCAAATTGGATTCTGGGAAGGTGTCAGAACACCATCAAAAACATTTGGAAAAGTAGGCAGTATATAATGTAAGGAGGTTCATGAATGCAAGCAACATTGGTTATGTAAAAATAAATCATATGACAAAAGTAACTTTTTAAAAATAAGCAACATTTTGACTTCCTCATTTCCAACTGGATTGTTTATTCTGTTGTTGAATTTCTTGAACTCTTTATAGCTTCTGAATATTAACCCTTTATCAGTTACATAGTTTGCAAATATTTTCTCCCATTCTGTCGATTGCCTCTTCACTTTGCTGTGTTTCTTTTGCAATGTGGAAGCTTTGGCTTTGATTGACTGTGCTTCTGGAGTCTTTCCCAAGAAATCTATGCCTGTGCCAATGTCTTGCAGAGTTTCCCCAATGTTCTCTAGTAATTTGATATTATTGGATTGTAGATTTAATTAGGTCTTTGGTCCATTTTGAATGGATTTTTGTGTAAGGTGTAAGGTAGGGGTTTTGTTTCATATTTCTGCATGTGGAGATCTACTTTTCCCAGCACCATTTGTTGGAGAGACTGTCCTTTCTCCAGGGATTGGTTTTAGCTCCTTTGTTAAAGGTAAGTTAGTTGTAGATGTATGGATTGATTCCTGGAATTTCTGTTCTGTTCCATTGGTCTACACATCTGTTTTTGTGCCGGTATCAAGCTGTTTTGATTAAAATTGTCCTGTAGTATGTCTTGAAATCTGGTATTGTGATGCATCGGGCTTTGCTGTTGTTTTGTAAGATTGCCTTAGCTATTCGGGGTCTCTTGTGTTTATATATGAATTATTCTGCTAAATGGCATAATTACACAATTACATGCAATTGGTATGGGTTATTTATTTATTCATTTATCACTGAATGTTCAGTGTGGTTCCAAGCACTGTTGAGACAAGCTTCGAGTCTGGAATCAGATACAGGTTTAAAACAGCTTCAATACTTGCAAGCTGTATGAGCCTGAGCCTCTAAGGCATATACTTTATTCATTCTGTTATTGAGAGGACTTAGAGAAGATGAATTCACATTCGGATTCTGGCACAGAGTAGGAGTTCAATGGATATTAATTGTCTCTTTTATCCATCCTCTCCTCTATTAGAGAAAAAATGCATTTGATTCACTCCCTAAGGGTAGAAGCTAATGGAGAACAGCTGAGGTATAACTGGAACAAACCAGAGAGTTGATAGATTTTGCTACTCCAGACAGAAGAATTTGAACTACTGGAAAGGGCTTAAACTAAGCAGAAACTGCCTGCTTTGAAAAACCAAGAAACCATAGTCATTCAAGAAATAGGAAGGTTTAGAAACTCAGTGAGTTACAAAATAATATCCATGTGGGATTTAAATATAGTAAAGCTGATCATGGTGAACAGCCGAGGGAGAGGGAATCCGATGAGTGTTAATACATTCAGGATGTAGACAGGCCGTGCTGATTTTTAATATTTGAGGACTGTTTTCTCTTCCTTTTTACTCCTTAAAAAGTGAATATGTTTTAATGTTTTGCAAGTCTAATATTTGGCCATTTGTTTTAAAGTAAGCTTTATGTGATCATCCTGAATTTCTGGAATTTTCAGGTTTTTTTTAAAGATTTATTTTCATTTATTTGAAAGACACAGTTGTAGAAACAGACAGACAGAGAGAGAGAGAGAGAGAGAGAGAGTTCTATCCACTGATTCGCTCCCCAAATGGCCACAATGGCCAGCACTGGGTCAGACTGGAGTCAGGAGCTAGAAGCTTCCTCCTGGTCTCCTTCATGGGTGCATGAGCCCACACACTTGGGCCATCCTCCACTGTCTTCTCAGATACATCAGCAGAGAGATGGATATGAAGTGGAGCAGCCAGGATTTGAACTGGTTTCATATGGGATGCTGGTACAGCAGGCTGAGGCTTTACCCACTACACCACAGCACGGCCTCTCTAGTTTTTCTAGTAAGAAGAACTATAAAGATTCAAGATAAGGGCATGGCACAAAATAGGATTTTAAAAAATGACCAAAAAGTGGAAATTAATTTTCTTCTAAGACTCATGGTGATAGTTTTTTACTTTTCAATAATAATTCTTCTATGGAGTATTGTGATAGTCATAGTAATATGGGATTAGGGGTACTGAAAAGGAGAAAATAGCCGCAGGTAGAATGCATGGAATTTGGCTCATTGGATGCGGCAGAAATAGAAACAAGCATTAGAGAAGTTTGACATATAACGAAGAGGAAAATCAACTTGGGTCCCTGGAGATTGTTTAAATTCTAACTCTAAATGGGCAAGGAATAAATGTGACTTGAAAGAAGACATACAGATGGTCAATGTATATATGAAGATACCCGACATCACTAATCATCAACAAAATGCAAGCCAAACCACAAGAAAATATCACCTCATACCTGTTAGAATTGCTATTATCAGAGAAAATAATACACCAAGTATTGGCAACGATGTAGAAAATCAGAAACCTTATACACTGTTGATGGGTATGTCAATGGTGCAACTACTATGGAAAACATTAGGGAGGTGCCTCAACAAATTAAAAACAGAATTTCCATGCTATCCAGTGACCTGACTTTGGGGTATTTATCCACGAGAATTGAAATGAGAACCTTGAGATATTTACATGTTTGTGTTCATTGCAGCATTATTCACAATAGCCATGACCTGTAACCAATCTAAATGCCCATCAATGGTTGGATGGAAAATTAATGACATCTAAACATACCCAAATATATCCTCAAAAAAGAAGGAAATGTTGCTATATGTAATAACCTGGACGAACCAGGTCTAATTAAAAAAATAAGAAGGTAGTTGGAGAGATAATCACTGAAATTTTAAAGATGCTTTCTGTGAGTGCTAGGATGGAGAAAAGAGCTGTTAACTGATTTCATTGTTGACAGCTGTACCCTCTGTTCTGTTTATGCTAGAACTCTGAAGTATGTGATATTAGTAGGATATATTGTTGTTTCTTCAAAACATTTATTACATATTTCTCCAAGCATACTTGCTGCCAGGTGTTTTTGGAAAGCCACAGTAAACATTAAACAATTAGTAGCCATTTTAAATTCAATTTTGCTAGGAAATGGCATTTAGTAATAAATAGAACTCAGAGGAACAATTTCATCTTTGTACAATGTATTCTTTTGACAAAAGAATCCCTATTGTTCCAGAATTCTAATTTCAAAGGACAGAAGTACAAAATCAACTTTCCTCCAAACTTTGACTTTTGTCATTATAACTACAACACATATTATTGTATAGATTGTTATATTCTTCGTATCTAGAGCACAGCGTTGACAATGTATGGGAACATTATATAATTTTATTTTATTCTGCACTGAATTTTTTCCTAGTCCTTGGGCAAACTACAGATTTGTTAACTGCTCCCTCAGTAGACTTCTTAATATCAGTGATTTTATTTTTTCCCTAATAAACATAAAGGAATCTAACCAAATAGAAAGACATTTTTTTTGTAAAGGTAGACAGCATCATGAAAAGCTCAATTCTTCCACACTTTGTTTGGTAAATTTAATGTGATTTAAAGAAAAGTGACAGCAAGATGTTTTATTTCTTTATCTGTTTTAACTAGATTTAAAACAGACCGCGATTCTCCAAAGAATAATGATCTCTCTTTGGGAATAGCAGAGCATTGCAATGGGAATACACAGGCAGTAGTTAAATATGAATGTATTTAAGGAGTTTGAACAAAGACACAGTTTTAATGATGAAAGAAATGGATGTTAACAAGCTGCTTAGATACAAAGTTCATTTGTTTTGGACAGCAGAGGCAGGAATTGGCATCAGTTTATTAGTGGAAGTGCACTTGCAGGGCAAGTGTTCTGTAGACTGTCTTGTTTGAATTGTTGCAGTTCCAAAGATTGTTTAAAAACATCCTTTATTACAGAAATTTTTTTATATGCATGAAAGCAAAGCAAAGCATGGGATGGATGTAGAATGAGAAGAAATTTCTTTCTTTTAAAGGTTTTTTTCAAAGGTTCTTAAAAAAAAAAGATTTATTTTTATTTACTTTAAAGAGTTACAGAGAAAGGTAGAGACAGAGAGAGAAGTCCTCCATCTGCTGGCTTACTCCCCATATGGCTGCAATGGCCGGAGCTGAGCTGATCTGAAGCTGAGAGCCAGAAGCTTCTTGCGGGTCTTCTCACGCGGGTGCAGGGGCCCAAGGACTTGGGCCATCCTCTACTGCTTGCCCAGGTCATAGCGGAGAGCTGGATCGGAAATGGAGCTGCCAGGATTTGAACCAGTGTCCGTACAGAATGCCAGCACTTCAGGCTGGAGCTTTAACCCGCTGCACCACAGTGCTGGCCCCAAGAAGAAATTTCTTTTGGGCTCCTTGAATGTTCTTAATAAAGTACTTATCTCATTGGCAGGCTGGAGCTCTCCTCCTTCATAACTTCTTAGGTCAAATTTTGTCTTGATATCAACTTTCACACTAGAGAGGTTGATAATGATGTATATATGACAAAATATACAAGGAAGTGACTGTTGGGGTATCTAAAATAGAATATCAATGGGAGTATTAGCCCAACCAGAGATTACAATATATTATACAGGCTATATAACTAGAAGAGTGTTGTATTTAGATATGAATAGACAGAAAGAGAAGCAGAATTCTTTAGAATATTCAAAAATATATTCAATTATATTTGAAAATATGTACTTGGTTTAGGTAGTATCTCACATTCAGAGAAAGTTGTTTATTAAAATAAAATAATTTTTTATTAATATGATTTATTAAAATTTATGTGGGAAGCAAATCACCATATGGAAGATTAAAATTAGATTAATATTTCCCATCATGAGTACTAGGATAAATGCCAAATTGATCAAATATGTAAGTGTAACATGAAACCATTTTTAGTTTTCGGAAATATTATTGGTCAAATACTTTATAACCTGTACTGGGAAAAATATGTTCCAGCTGTTTTCCAAATTCTGAAGCAATAGAAACAGTGATGAATTCATTTATTAAAATGAACCACATTTTTCATAGTTTAAGGAAAAGAACAGGGGCAAAATAAAGAGAAATAATAGAATGATATAGTATTTGAGAGTTATGGCTATGGTTTAAATAGAAAGTGGCTCCCAAACATAGGCAGACGGTGAAATTGCAAAATCATAAGTGGATAGTACTAAGCAGATAGAAACAATCCAATTATAATGTCTAGGAGATGAGCCTGGTGGAAGGTCCCCAGATCTCTGGGGATGTACTCTCCGAAGGCAGTTCCTGTGAGAAGGTTGGTTATAAAAACCAGCTGGGCCTTGCCACTCTCTCTCGCTCTGCTTCCTGGATCACCTTGTGGTAATTTCTCTGCACGTGCTCTGCCTTTGAAAGCCTCCAGCCTCACCAGACAATCACACTAGTGGGCTTCATCTTAGACTGTGGACCTCAAAAACGTAAGCCCAAACCAAGCTCTTTCCTTCAAGAGTGAACTGTATAGAGTATTTTGAGTTAATGATTAAAAAGCTGAGTAGTAAACCTATTATAGGAAAAAGACCGATTCTCCTAATATCTAAAGAATTTATAATTATGGAAAAGAAAAACTAAAACAAGAATATTAAAATAAGCAGGAAAAGATCAAAGATCTAACAAATGAAAAAAATATAAATTATTTAATCTGACACATAAAAAGGAAAAAATACAAACTAAAATTAAATTGAGACATGATATTTCTTTCTTTCTTTCTTTCTTTCTTTCTTTCTTTTTTCTTTCTTTCTTTTTTTTTTTTTTTTTTGACAGGCAGAGTGGACAGTGAGAGAGAGAGAGAGAAAAGTCTTCCTTTTGCGGTTGGTTCACCCTCCAATGGCTGCTGCAACATGCTGCGGCCAGCACATTGCACTGATCCGAAGCCAGGAGCCAGGAGCTTTTCCTGGTCTCCCATGCGGGTGCAGGGCCCAAGGACTTGGGCCATCCTCCACTGCACTCCCGGGCCATAGCAGAGAGCTGGCCTGGAAGAGGGGCAACCGGGACAGAATCCGGCGCCCCAACCAGGACTAGAACCCAGTGTGCTGGCGCCGCAAGGCAGAGGATTAGCCTATTGAGCCACAGCGCTGGCTGAGACATGATATTTCAATTAGATTGTCAATAATTTCAAAAGTTTGAAAAAATACTCTTTTGGCAAGGCTGTGGGAAAGCAAAAGGCCAAGTGGGAATGCAAAAATGATTCAATAGCTGTAGAGAGAAATTTGGTGATGTCTGGGTAACTTACTCATCTTCGACATTTCAAGGAAACTGTTAAAGATCCACTTGAAAAAATATTAAAAATTTTAAAATTATATATTATGGCATCTCAGTAGCAAAAAGACTAGACATAATCTCAATATACATGAAAAAGAATCACTTATTCATCACATAGTAAGTTGGTAGTTCTAAAAGGAAAGAGTCAGAATCATTCTTTGATACAGAATGAGTTAAATTGCTACATGTTGATATGGCATAATTTCTAATATACATTATTAAATGAAAAATAAGAAACTGTATAAAGCATAAATGTCATGCTTCCTTTTGGAAAAGCAGATGAGTTTATGTTTATATTTGCACTAGAAACAATTTAAGTTAATCAAATTTAGTTGCCACACCACCTAGAAGAGCAATATTTGTATTATGCAGTCATAAAAGGGAACATACTACATTTTATGGACCCTATCAGAATGTCTTCTTGGGATCTGTATCTAATCAAAGTTTCTTGGGCCAACCCTAAATACATGAATCCTGGAATATATTGGGTCATATGGTCAACTCCTTAAGAGGGCAGACAGACAGAAACAGGGAGCAGTGAGGGTCATGGCATGGCTATAACTTGGCCCCAATGGAAGGCAGTCCAAAGTACAATGTCCCTTGTGATTTGAGTGCTAGAGTAAGGACCTCCACCCTGTGCCCAGGTCTGAAGGCAGTACTAAAGAAAATGGGATAGATGAGAATTCTATAAACTTTGACTTTGGAGCCTTGTTAGGGATTGAACAGGATTTGGCTCTACAAACTCATGTAGACATATAAATCACAAAGTCTTATGTAATAGTTGATTATTTGAGGATGGAGACTTGATCTGTTTATGGCACCCACCTGAGAAGTGGGGCTCCTGGAAGTTTTTATGTCCTTGGTGGCTTGGCATTGGCAAGCAATTCTCCTGAGTTGATTATATGGGCCAAGGGTGCTTTATGTCTCTCTTTGTTTCTGGGCTCACCACATATTTTTCTTCTGCTCCTGCTGGGCCACTACCAGCTTCTACTAGATGCGAGACTAATGGGGCCACCATTTTTAGAATGTGAACCTCAACTGTAATCATAAATATAGCTTCTTTCTACCTAAATTGGCCTTCTCAAGGATTTCAAAGTAACAAAAAGCTAATTAATACAAACCTGTAAGCCTTTACAAAATTAAAATTTGGAAATTAAATAAAAAACACTAAGAAATTTAGGTTTAAACCTGAAAGTTCAAAACACTTGTAAACAATAAACTTTACTATATAGTAGGTTCATACAGTAGTCATAAAATTAGTAAAGACAAATTACAAATGACAGTACTTGGGGTCACAGTATGAAATATTTAAGACTAAATTGGATTATGTGGTGTTTAAGAAATTATTTAGAATATCCCATCAAAGAATACTCCAAAAACAAAGAGAAAACAAACTTGGATGATAAATTAAACAATAGGACAAGTGATGATGATTGCTGATATTAAGTGATATTAAGTTCATATAGGTTTAGACTTTATGAAGGTTTGGAACATTTTTTTTTTTTTTGACAGGCAGAGTGGACAGTGAGAGAGAGAGACAGAGAGAAAGGTCTTCCTTTGCCGTTGGTTCACCCGCCAATGGCAGCTGCGGCTGGCGCGCTGCGGCCAGCACACTGCGCTGATCCGATGGCAGGAACCAGGTGCTTCTCCTGGTCTCCCATGTGGGTGCAGGGCCCAAGAACTTGGGCCATCCTCCACTGTATTCCCAGGCCAGAGCAGAGAGCTGGCCTGGAAGAGGGGCAACCGGGACAGAATCCGGCCCCCGACCCGGACTAGAACCAGGTGTGCCGGCGCCTCAAGGCGGAGGATTAGCCTAGTGAGCCGCGACGCCGGCCGGTTTGGAACATTTCAAAATAAAATAAAAAGAAAAAGAAAAGAAGAGCAAGAGAATATTTTAGTACATTTTAGAAGATGATGAAAATATTTTATATAGAAAATTATGTGTGTATTGTTACGATCTATAACGTAAATGTTATGTTTGAAAACATCCATTAAAGAAATAGAAGACATTAAAAATGGAGAAGTCTTCTAAGTTCATGGATTGGAAAAGTCAATATCATAAAAATGTCCATACTACCAAAAGCAATTTACAAATTTAATGTAATCCCAAACAAAATACCAATGGCATTCTTTGCAGATCTTGAAAAAATGATGCTAAAATTCTTATGGAAACACGAGAGATCTGAATAGCCAAAGAAATCTTATACAACAAAAACAAAGCCAGATTTCAAGACGCACTACATGGCAGTTATAATCAAAACAGTCTGGTACTGGCACAAAAGCAGAGTAGTAGGCCAATGGAAGAGAATAGAAACTCTAGAGATCAATCTACACATCAGCAACCAATTTATCTTTGAGGAAGGAGTTCAAATCAGTCCCTGGAGTGAGGACAGTCTCTTTAACAAATGGTTCTGAGCAAACTGGTTCTCCACATGCAGAAGTATGAAAGTAGACACCTACTGTTCACCTTACACAAATCCCCTTGAAATGGATCAAAGACCTAAATCTATGACCTGATACTCATCAAATTATTGGAGAACATTGGGGAAATTCTGCAAGACATTGGCATAGGCAAAGACTTCTTGGAAAATACACCAGAAGAACAGGAATTCAAAGTCAAAATTGACAAATTGGGGGGTGGAGCTGTGGCACAGTGGCTTAACGCCCTGGCCTGAAGTGCTGGCATCCCATATGGGCGCCGGTTCGAGTTCTGGCTGCTCCACTTCCAATCCAGCTCTCTGCTATGGCCTGGGAAAGCAGTAGAAGATGGCCCAAGTCCTTGGGCTCCTGCACCCATGTGGGAAACCTAGAAGAAACTCTTGGCTCCAGGTTTTGGATTGGCCCAGCTTTGGCCATTGTGGCCACTTGGGGAGTGAACCAGCAAATGAAATACCTCTCTTTCTCTCTCTGTCTCTGTCTCTCTCTTCCTCTGCCTCTGTCTCTCTGTAACTCTGCCTTTCAAATACATACATACATACATATATACATAAATAAATAAACATTAAAAAAAACACAATGAGGTCTCACCTTATGCCAGTTAGAATGGCTGTCATACAGAAATCAACAAGCAACAAATGCTGGCGAGAATGTAGGAAAAATGCACCCTAATCCACTGTTGGTGGGAATGTAGACTGCTGCAGCCACTGTGGAAGACAGTATGAGGAAACTTCAGAAATCTGAATATAGACCTACCATGTGATCCAGCCATGTTACTCCTGGGGATTTACCCAAACCAAAAGAGATCAGCATATGAAAGAGTGATCTGTACCCTCATATTCATTGTAGCTCAATTAACAATAGCTAAAATGTAGAATCAACACAGATGTCCATCATCTGTTGACTGAATAAAGACATTATGGTATATATACACCATGGAGTACTACTCAGCTGTTAAAATAAAGAAATCTTGTCTTTTACAACAAAATGGATGCAACTGGAAACCATTATACTTAGTGAAATAAGTCAGTCCTATCAAGACAAATACCATGTATTTTCCCTGATCAGGGGTTAACTAATATAATACCTAAAATGTAATGTATTGGAGCAAAATGGACATTTTGAGGTTCAATGATTGTTACAGCCTCTGTATTTTCTGTTGAGGAACAGTGGTTTATTTTCTTCATACAATTTGTTGAACTCTTTTACTTAGTGTTGGGTTAACTTTACTATCATTTAGTGAACAGCAAGTAGATCTCTGTGAAAATTAACAGTGGAAATGGCAGGGGAATGAGGAAGAAGGGTTGGAGTGTGGGAAGGAGGAAGGGAAGCATCACTGTGTTCCTAAAAATGTGTATATAAAATACATGAAACTTGTATAACTTAAATTTATATATATTTATGTAAAGAAAACATTCAAGATTATCACACCAAATATGCTTCAAGATCACCACTAAGTTCCAACACAGTATTGTGTTAATAGAATTTCCTGCACATCTTTTTCTTCTTACCCTTCTGGGTCACAGGGTCTAGGGAATTCTTATCTTTTTTAGACACCAAAGACTCTAAACTTAGTATTCTAAACTTCAACACATTTTGCATCAGTCCTTGCTCAGAATGTATCCCCTCAGTGGCCTATATAAAAAAATTCCTTCCAGCCATGACTCATCAATATTCTGGATTTCACAAGAATATTTCTTTTGGTATTTTTTAGCCTTTCTTAAACCATGAAATATCACATTTTAAATGAATCATAGGTAAATGTAATATAATAAATTGTTATAAAACAAAGTCTAATATAATGGATCCAGGAAACTTATGGTTCATTATAACCTTTATTACCACCTGACACCTGTATTTCCTTTGTTTATTGTCGATCTTCTTCCTCTGCTTTTATTGTATAAATTCCTAACAACAACACTTTTTCTCTTTTAGACATTGCTATGTCTCCAATCCAGAAAATGGATTTAGGCAGTTTATTAGTCAGCTCCCCATTTCTGCAACAAATGCCTGAGAGGAGCTTCCTAGGAAGGAAGAAGGATTATTTCCACTCCCAACTTTTGGAGTTTCATATGCCAAGATTGGGCAACCCCCTTGTCTGGTGTCTTTGGAGGGTTGTAGCCAGCAGAAGGCAACGGGAGGGAGGATGGCTTGGCAAGCCAGGAAGCAGAGATATAGGGAACACACTTTTCATTTACTCAGTATGTGGTCTGTCCTTATGATGCCATCGTGATTCAACCACAAGTTCTAGCCCCTAGCAACCTAATCCAGCCCAATCAATGCCCATGGGCTGTACAAACTCATGCAGAAATAAACAATATAGTTGGATCAAGCCTCTATCCTAATCCATTAACCACTAACAGTAATGCATCAACCATCAACATAGTAGTTTAAATGTCTGCATATGTTTGCAGAGGCAAATCCCGTTCAAATCATAACAGGTAGGCAGACCATATTTTATGGAATAAATCGATGAATGCATAGTATCATTTTTAAATGAATGCTATTTTTAGGCATAAAAACAACATAGATGCAGTGAAATATCTATACAATGTGACAGTTTCAGTCATTATCTTCTGAAAGAAGAGCAGCTAATGTATGGAACTCTGTGTGGTCAGAGTTCAGTTGAAGAAACAGAACCAGAAAAGTGAGAGAGAGACAGGGGGAGAGAGAGAGAGAGGAGAGAGAGTGCAGAAATTAAGAGTACTAGTGTGATAGTGAGGGCTAAGATCACATACATGCCAGAATCCATGGGCTGAGGCTATTCCTCTCCATAGGGAGAGTGCTGAGAAAGAGAAACTATCAATTCTAGAATCAGCTGGTATTTGAACTTTCATTTGCCAGGTAAATCCTAGTCCCTTTTAAGGGCTTTCCTGATTAGAAAATCATGGATGATCTTAGTTAAAGGCAACTGATGAAGGACTTCACTTACATCTACACAAGTCCCTGTATCAGTGACTATACTATGGTTTAACGGAATAACTGAAAAGGGGTATGCAAATGCTGCAGTATTTTTGCTGACCCTTCTACATCCTCTTGTTTTATCTGGCATAACCAACTTGACACACCACAAACTACTACAGGCAGAAAGTTTTCATTAGGGAAAACATTAGTAATCAGTATTTCATGCATATTGAATAATGTCTACTGAAATTCTTCCTATCTTAAGGGAGCCTTGATTCTACCCAAACAGCTTCAACCAAAGTATGGAAAAGTTTCCCAACTTGAGCTCCTTTGAAGCCATTTTACAAAAATTCCTTGCTATTTAGTCCTCATCATTACAGCATGGAAGTGAATTAAGAGTCAGTTTTCATACTTTGAGTTACATTGTGAAATGCCAAGGGCTATGGTTTTCAGAGGGTGTCCACTGATTCTAATTTAGATGGATCCTTTTGCTGCTAACTTGACTACTTTAAAACAATTCACAGATTCAACTTTTTCAGTTTGGCAACAAAGTACCTAGAACTTAACATTGGTGAAACCCTTTTTGAAAAGAAAACAAAATAGAGTTTATATGCCACATCTCATGAACATTTTATTAACAGTCTTTCTTACAATTTAATTTCACAGTGGCAACTAATGTCCATTAAAATATGATAGGACACTTAAATGTCAAATATGTGTTATTGATACTAAATTTCCATAATATTGGGGTTGCTGAGTTGCACAATCTATTTGAAATGATTGTCTGAAAGCTAAGCATAACTAGACTACCCAAGGTGACTTGTAGGTACTTGGCCAATTAAAGAGAAATCCAGTGATTTCATGTAATGATAGTTTCATTGAAAACCTCATAGCTTAAGGAAGTTTGAACAGACTGAAATTACCTTCCTTTCTCAGTAACTTAGCCCATTCTCTTTCCTTGTGACATAAACCCTGGAGAAATTTGGTCATAAGAATTACCCAAGTGAAAGAAAAGTTGAAAATCAAGTCTCTGTAAAAAGTCCTTGAATTCGCTGACTCCTTTAAAAGGTAAAAGTAGCACTCACAACTCTAAAGTGTATTTAGAATCTGACTTTCAGAGGAATTCTTTTATTAGTGAACTCCTATTCACCCAGTTTTCAGCTCAAAATGTCATTATTTTCAAAAGAGAACATAGCATTGCATGCTTATCCTTTATCAGCAGTGATGTTGAGAGCGACTAGGCATTCTATTATCTAGCAGGGATCCATGTCTGGAAGGCACTTACAATGCTTAGAGTCAATTGGATCACAAGCTTTCAAGCACATGTGTTTTCTTTGTTTGAAAGGCTTTTTTTTTTTTTTTTTTTTTTTTTTTTTTTTTTTTTTGCACTACTTGGGAAATGCAAGTTTAAGCTTGGCTTCCATGTTCATATTGCAAAATTTAAAGTGAAGTTAATACTTTTCATTCTATTTAATTTTATTTGGAGTGAGAATAAAGTAAAGTATACCAAGGATATTGGAAATTATTAATCTTAAAATTTTAATAAGTGTGAGATTTAGAAGAGCCAAATTCTTTTCTTTTTAGTATTAGTTTATTAAAAATAACTTTAGGACTTTATTTGTACAGAAAAGAAATGTTAAGCAACCACTAGTCTCATCTAGATATCCAGTTCTTTAGAACATGTTCTACTTATTCAAGAAACTGCAGTACTAGATAAGCATAAATTCAGTACTGTATATCCTTTAGGATTTTCTATAGAGAACATATGCACAGATACTGAAAATACTGAAAGTAACTACTCTGAGTAAAGCTATATTGTTTGCTCCATAAGTAGGTCTTTAATGTTTTATATCTATGTTTATAAAAATGAAATGTAACATTGAATTGTGATTATTATCATCACTGAATTTTTAGATCCTTTTTAACTGAAGCAGTTCTAAGCATTTTCCTTGAGAAATAAATATCATAGTTGCCAAAAATAACAGGATCTTCAAACTAGTTTCCCAACAATGCTATCACTCTTAAAATATCTGCCACTAATGTCTTATCTCACTTCTTTTTCCCAGCGATGCAAGGAATCTCTAAGGACACTGATGACTGAAATAGCAAATACTCAATTCTTTTCTACATGAATCAATTCCTTCCTTGCTAGTCTATCCCTTGTTACATGTCAATATTGTAACTATGGATTAGGCTTTTATACTTTTAGATGTCTCTGTCTTCCAAAATTCTTTTTGGAGGCAGGTAGTTCGTGCAAGTTAAGCAGCCCTTTGGGATGCCTTCATCACATGTTGGAGTTATTTAGCTAAGGCAAATGTCTTATTTATGATAAATATTACAACTCACATATAATTAAATAAAGAATCAAATTAATAATATAGAACTAGGAAGATCATTTTTTAAAACTTACATGTGCATGAGGGAAGAGACTGAAACCTAAGTCCATCACAGCATAGAGGAACCAACCAGTACCCAGCCCAAGAATCATCAACAACAAACAGGATCACTCTGCCTCATCTCCCGCCAAAGTAACTGAGCCAAAGAGCATTGCCTGTAGTTATCCAGTTCCTTCACAGAAACATTATTCCTGACATTCGCAAGATTAACGTTGGATCTGTGTCCTAAATTTTGTGGACGCATCTTCTCTGTTAAATGCTTTTGTCTTCTTTTTACAACAGGTTACTTGGAGAAAGTCAGACTTGTCAGTAAGGTTGGGACATGTAATAAAACTGAAACTCTGCTGTAGTTTTGATTTGGGAATTTGACTCACTGGAAGATATCAGCATTTTACAACTACATTACAGAGAAAATAGGCATTCAAATATGAGTGAGATAAGGAAAAAAAGCCCTGTTTTCACCTTATAGAGGCTTTTTAATCCAGCTTAGAAAACTCTTATCATTGTAATTAAAATTGGGAAGATAAATGAAGTTATATGTATAAATCACCTCAATATTTCACTGATAGGATATTACTTATTATTGGTCTCAACGTAAATAATTATCTGAAATCAGACATTTGATGTGGTTGTGCCCAACACTGTTACATAGTGGAGATCTGAGCACACCTTTCCAATCCGTCATTGGGCTCAAGTTCTTTTATTAAATATAATTAATTAGAGTTAAATAAATGAGTTAAATTTGTTTTATGTAATAGGTAGTAGGTATTAACTAAAGATTATATTTTATGTTACTGTACTATTGTATGTAGTAAATATAGAAATAATTCTATTTTATCAGGGTTTCAGGTATAACATATTCTGTTTTACTTTCTATAGTATATAGTATAAAATCTCAAAATGCAAATTTTCATTGAAATTCACAAAGTGAAAAGTTCAATATTTTGTCCCTTTGGAAGTCTTACTGGTTAAGATCCTTTTTCATTAATGGTGGGAGATAGAGCATGTTGTAATTTTGGATATTTATGTGGTGGGTGAGAAATTATATAACAAGAGATATCATTTGTATTGCTTTTATTAAATGTAAACAACAATAGAAGATAATTTTTAGTGATAGAGATGGTTTACATTTTCATATTAATAAAATTTGAAAACACATTGGATTGCAACATGTATCAATAAAAGTTCAGATGTGTGTCCCATAGTTGACAGGCTTTAATGCAGACAAAGGGAGAACACATCAAAATGGAACTAAACTGCCTAAGGAATAAAACTAGGGGCTGGCCCTGTGGCACAGTAAGTTAATCCTCTGCCTGTGGCGCCTGCATCCTATATAAGCACCAGTTCTAGTCCTGGTGGCTCCTCTTCCAATTCAGCTCTCTGTTGTGGCCTGGGAAAGTAGTAGAAGATGGCCCATGTGCTTGGGTCCCTGTACCTGCATGGGAGGCCAGGAAGAAGCTCCTGCCTTCTGGCTTCGGATCAGCAAAGCTCCAGCTGTTGCGGTCATTTGGGGAGTGAACCAACAGAAGGAAGACCTTTCTCTCTGTCTCTCCCTCTCATGGTCTGTAACTCCACCTCTCGATAAATAAATAAAATCTTTAACAAAAAAATAAAGCTAGTTGTTAGAATCTTTAACAAAAAAAAAATAAAGCTAGTTGAAATCAAAAGGAGCAGTTTCTAGAGATCTACTTTTAAAGGCAAATGTGCCTGAAAAACCCAAATAAAAAGAAATAATCAATTAACTTCCTTTTTATTATTACATTTTTACTTATTTATTTGAAAGGCAGACAGATACTCTCTCACACACACAGCTCCCACTGTTGTTTCCCTTCTCCAAATGCCACATGGGTGGCAGAAACACAATCCCTTGAGCTATGACTACTGGCCCTCCTAAGGTTGGCATTAGCAGGAAGCTGGAGTTAGTAGCTAGAGCTAGCTATCAAAGCCAGGCACTTGGAATAGGGAACATGAATGTCTTAACCACCAGGCTAAATGCTTGACCTTAAACTTTCCAAATCTAAAAATGCAATTATTTTGAAATAGTAATAAAATGTACATACAGCAAATAACTTCACTCCTTATTATAAATCCCAGCAATTTGGAAAATATTTAGGAAGAACAGTCATATCACTAGCGTGTCCTCAGGAAATGTTTTTAGACTGTCCTCTCTGGACTGTGCTTCCATGTCAATACTATCCTGTTTTGTAGTCTTTCATTCTTTATCTTTTCCTCAACACTTCCAAATCCTGTATAAAGTGGTTCTTTCATGCCATTCTCAGTTTGGGGTGCTAAGGTAGAGCTATGAACAAGAGAGAAAAGGCCCATATTCTTTTGCCTTCCAATGGAGGAATGGAGAGATACATAAGATGATTTCAGTTATCAGAAAATGTTGTAAAATTGGATCATTGTATTAGTTTGTTAGGGCAGCCATAAAAAAACTACCACAAACTGAGTAGTTGCTTTTTTTAAACACAGAAGTACATTATATATCACAGTCCTGGAAGCTAAAGCCCAAGATCAAAGTATTGACAGTATTGGTTCCTTCTGAGAGCTATGAGGGAAAGTCTACTCCACACCCCAGCTGGTAGTCTGCTGGCTGTCTTTGTCATTGCTAGATTTGCAGAAATATCACCCCAATATCTGTCTCCATCCTCTCATGACATTTTCCTCACATGTGTCTGTTTTTATAAAGACACCAGTCATGCTGAGTTAGAATTTTACCCTTCTAACCTCACTTCTGTAAAGAACATGTTTCCAAATAAGGGCACATGAAGTATTTGGGGGGTTAGGACACAAACCTGTTTGTTTTGAGAGCCACAATTCAACCCTTAGCAATCATTCATTAGAGACCAGGGGAAAGATATGTTGAAAAGAGCTTGAAGAGGATGCATTGGCCCAGTTTTGAAGAGTGACAAAAGTCAGA